>NC_069501.1:666447565-666714847 GCF_027579735.1 Bombina bombina
ATTCTTCTATCAAGAGTTTATTTTAAAATAGTGCCGGCTTGTACTATTTACTCTACACCAGAAAGTGATGAAGATTTCTGTTGAGAGGAGTATGATTTTAGCACCAGTAACTAAAATCCATTGCTGTTCCCACGCAGGACTGTTGAAACCAGAGAACATCAGTTGGGGGGAACAGTTTGCAGGCTTAACTGCTTCAGGTATGATCAGTCATTTTTCTAACAACACCAAGTAATGCTAGAAGACTGTCAGAAATTCCCTCTGGGATAGGTAAGCCATTTTTTTCTTAGACTCTGTATAAAATGATGGCTTATATTTAGGGCTCTATGCTGGTTGACACTATTGTGGGCTTTAAAATCGATTGCTTTTTAGCATGTTTTTCACTATAAATAAGGTGTTTTTTCAGACTTTAAAACACTTTTGGGGTTTAATTTCGGCCTGGCACTTATTTGGACACCTAAATCTAGTCAGAAAGGCCCCTCCACTCTGGAATGAAGAGGGAGGAGGCCTCATTTTCAGGCCTCAATTGCGCAGTTGTTTTCTCTTGTTAAGTGTATCCAGTCCACGGATGATCCATTACTTATGGGATATATTCTCCTTCCCAACAGGAAGTTGCAAGAGTCCACCCACAGCAAAGCTGCTATATAGCTCCTCCCCTAACTGCCATTACCAGTCATTCTCTTGCAAGTCTCAACATAGATAGGAGGTCGTGAGAGTCTGTGGTTTTTTATACTTAGTTTATTTCTTCAATCAAAAGTTTGTTATTTTTAAATGGCACCGGAGTGTGCTGTTTATCTCAGGCAGTATTTGGAAGAAGAATCTGCCTGCGTTTTTTCTATGATCTTAGCAGACGTAACTAAGATCCAGTTGCTGTTCTCACACATTCTGAGGAGTAAGGTACTTCAGAGGGGGAATGGCGTGCAGGTTTTCCTGCAAATAAGGTATGTGCAGTAAAATATTTTTCTAAGGAATGGAATTGACTAAGAAAATACTGCTGATACCGAAGTAATGTAAGTACAGCCTTTAAATGCAGTGAAAGCGACTGGTACCAGGCTGATTGATAGAGATATATGCTAAGGTATGTGCAGTAATATATTTCTCTAAGGAATGGAATTGACTAAGAAAATACTGCTGATACCGAAGTAATGTAAGTAAAGCCTTAAATGCAGTGATAGCGACTGGATCAGGCTTATTAATAGACATACATACTCTTATAAGAATGTGTTTTAAAACGTTTGCTGGCATGTTTAATCGTTTTTTAACATATGTTTGGTGATAAAACTTATTGGGGCCTAATTTTTCCACATGGCTGGCTTAAATTTTGCATAGAAACAGTTATAGGGAAGGTAATCCACAGCTCAGCTGTGGCAGTTTTGTTGTGTCTGTTTAAAAAAATGTCGTGTTTTTTTTTTTTTATCTGTTTTTTGCATTAAGGGGTTAATCATCCATTTGCAAGTGGGTGCAATGCTCTGTTAACTTATTACATGTACTGTAAAAATGTCGTTTGATTTACTGCCTTTTTTCACTGTTTTTCAAATTTTGACAAAATGTGTTTCTCTTAAAGGCACAGTAACGTTTGTTATATTTGCTTGTTAACTTGATTTAAAGTGTTTTCCAAGCTTACTAGTCTCTTTATTAGTTCTAACATGTCTAACATAGAGGAGGCTCTGTGTTTATTATGTTTAAAGCCATGGTGGAACCCCATTTTAGAATGTGTACCAGATGTACTGATTTCATGTTAAACAATAAAGATCATTTTTTGTATTTAAAAACATTATCACCAGAGGATTCTGTCGAGGGGGAAGTTATGCCGACTAACTCTCCCCACGTGTCAGACCCTTTGACTCCCGCTTTAGGGACTCACGCTCAAATGGCGCCAAGTACATCAAGGGCACCCATAGCGTTTATTTTACCAGAGGATTCTGTCGAGGGGGAAGTTATGCCGACTAACTCTCCCCACGTGTCAGACCCTTTGACTCCCGCTCCAGGGACTCACGCTCAAATGGCGCCAAGTATATCAATGGCGCCCATAGCGTTTATTTTACAAGACATCGCAAAGGTTGTGTATAATACACTGGCAGCAGTATTAGTCAGACTACCTGAAATTAAAGGAAAGCAAAACAGCTCTGGGGGTAGATACAGAGCATACAGACGCTTTAAGAACCATGTCTGATACTACCTCACAATATGCTTAGTCTGGGTGATATTTGTGACTCAGGGAAGATGATTTAACCTGATTCTGATATTTCTACATTTAAAATTTATGCTTGAGAACCTCCACTTGTTGCTCAGGGAGGCTTTAGCTGCTCTGAATGAATGTGTACAATCGCAGTGCCAGAGAAATTGTGTAGACTGGATAAATAATATGCAGTGCCGGTGTGTACTTATGTTTTTCCAATACCTAAATAGGTTTACTAAAATTTTTCATAAGGAATGGGATAGACCAGGTGTGCCGTTCTCTTCCCCTCCTATTTTTTAGAAGAATGTTTTCTAATAGTTGCCACCACACGGGACTTATGGCAGACAGTTCCTAAGGTGGAGAGAAGAGTTTCTACTCTAGCTAAGCGTACCACTACCTCTGGCGAGGACTGTTGTGCTTTTTTAGATCCAATGGATAAAAAATGTTTATTCAACAAGGTTTTATCCTGCAGCCCCTTGCACGCATTGCTCCTGTCACTGCTGCTGCGGCGTTCTGGTTTGAGTCTCTTGATGAGGCTTTACAGGCTCCATTGGATGAATATATTTGACAAGCTTAGAGCACTTAAGCTAGCCAATTCCTTTGTTTTCTGATGCCTTTGTTCCTTTGACTAGACTAACGGCTAAGAATTCTGTTTTTTACTATACTGGCGAGCAGAGCGCTATGGCTTATATCATGGTCAGCTGTCGTGACTTTAATAAATAAGCAACTTAACTTCCCTTCAAGGGGCAGACCCTATTCAGGCCTAGTTTGAAGGAGATTATTACTTATATCACTGGAGGAAAAGATCATGCCCTTCCTCAGGACAGGTCCAAATCAAGGGACAAAAAAGGCCTAATTTTCGTGCCTTTCGAAAATTCAAGGCAGGTGTGGCATCAACTTCCTCTAAGGCAAAATAAGAGGGAACTTTTGCTCAGTCCAAGGCGGTCTGGAGACAACCGGACCTGGAACAAAGATAAGCAGGTCAAGGAGCCTGCTGCTGCCTCTAAAACAGCATGAGGAACGGACCCCTATCTGGTAACGGATCCTATAGGGGGCCAGACTTCATTCTTCGCCCAGGCGTGGGCAAGAGATGCCCAGGATCCCTGGGCATTGGAAATTATACCCCAGAGATATCTTCTGGATTTCAAAGCTTTCCCCCCCAAAAAAGGGGAGTTTTTGCCTTTCACATTTATCTGCAAACCAGATAAAGAAAGAGACATTCTTGCATTGTGTACGTGACCCATTCAGTTCCAATAGAGGAACAGGGACACAGTTTTCCTCAAATCGGTTTGTGGTTCCCAAGGAAAGGAAACCTTCAGACCTATTTTGGATCTAAAAGATCTTAAACAAATTCTTTTGAATTCTATCATTTAAGATGGAAACTATTCGTACCATCTTAACTATGATCCAGGAGAGTCAATAGAGGACTACAATGGATCTGAAGGATGCTTATCCTCACATTACGATGCATAAAGATCACCATCGGTTTTTCAGGTTTGCCTTTCTAGACAGGCATTATCAGTTTGTAGCTCTTTCCTTTGGGTTAACTACAGCCCCTAGAATCTTTATGGAGGTTCTGGGGTCACTTTGGCGGTCCTTAGGCCGCGGGGCATAGAAGTGGCCCCTTATTTAGACGACATCCTGATACAGGCGTCAAACATCCAAGTTGCCAAGTCTCATACGGACGTAGTACTGGCATTTCTGAGATCGCATGGGTGGAAAGTGAACAAGGAAAGAGTTCTCTATCCCCAATATCAAGGGTTTCCCTCCTAGGGATTCTGATAGATTTTGTAGAAATTTAAATTTACCTGACGGAGTCCAGGTTGTCAAAGTTTCTAAATTTCTGCCGTGTTCTTCATTCCATCCACGCCCTTTGGTGGCTCAGTACATGAATGTAATTGGCTTAATGGTAGCGGCAAGGGACATAGTACCGTTTGCACGCCTACATTTCAGACCACTGCAACTATGCATGCTCAGCCAGAGGAACGGGGATTACACAGATTTGTTCTCCTGTTAAATCCGGACCAAGAAACCAGAGATTCTCTTCTCTGGTGACTATCTCGGGTCCATCTGTCCAAGGGTATGACCTTCCGCAGGTCAGATGGGACAATTGTTACAACAGATGCCAGCCTTTTAGGTTGGGATACAGTCTGGAACTCCCTGAAGGCTCAGGGATAGTGGACTCAGGAGGAGACCCTCCTTCTAATGAATATTCTGGAACTGGGAGCGATATTCCATGCTCTTCAGACTTGGCCTCAGTTAGCAACTCTGAGGTACATCATATTTCAGTCGGACAATATCACGACTGTGGCTTACATCAACCATCAAGGGGGAACAGAAGTTCCCTAGCAATGTTAGAAGTCTTAAAATAATTCACTGGACAGAGATTCACTCTTGTCTAAAAGCTATCCCTATCCCAGGTGTTGAGAACTGGGAGGCAGATTTTCTAAGTCGTCAGACTTTTCATCCGGGGGAGTTGGAATTCCCTCCGGAGGGGTTTGCACAAGATCAAGCAGGAGAGTGCTTTGGTGCTTTTGACAGCGCCTGCGTGGCCACGCAGGACCTGGTATGCAGATCTGGTGGACATGTCATCCTTTCCACCACGGTCTCTGCTTCAGAGACAGGACCCTCTACCTCAGGGTCTTTTCAACCATCTAAATATAACTAATCTGAGATGGACTGCCTGGAGACAGAACGCTTGATGTTATCAAAGCATGGCTTCTCCGAGTCAGTAATTGATACCTTAATACAGGCATAAAAGCCTGTCTCTAGGAAAATTTAACATAAGATATGGTGTAAATATCTTATTGTTATGAATCCAAGGGTTACTCATGGAGTAAAGTCTGGATTCCCAGGATATTATCTTTTCTCCAAGATGATTTTGAGAAAAGGGTTGTCAGCTAGTTCTTTAAAAGGACAGATTTCTACTCTGTCTATTCTTTTGCACAAGCGTCTGGCAGGTATTCTAGACGTTCAGGCATTTGGTCAGGCTTTGGTTAGAACCAAGCCTGTGGTTAAAAATGTTGCTCCGCCATGGAGCTTAAAGCTGGTTCTTAAGGTTCTTCAAGGAGTTCCATTTGAACCTTTTCTTTCCATAGATATCAAACTTCTATCTTGGAAAGTTCCTTTTTGGTAGCTATTTCCTCGGCTCATAGAGTCTCCGAGTTATCTGCGTTGCAATGTGATTCTCCTTATCTGGTTCTCCGTACGGATAAGGTAGTCATGTGTACCAACCTGGGTTTTTAACTAAGGTGGTATCTAACAAGAATATCACTCAAGAGATTGTTGTTCCATTCTTGTATCCTAATCCTTCTTCAAAGAAGGAACGTCTATTACACAATTTGGACGTGGTTCGTGTTTTAAAGTTTTACTTACAAGCTACTACAGATTTTCATCAAACATTCACCTTGTTTGTTGTCTATTCTGGACAGAGGAGAGGTCAAAGGACTTCAGCAACCTCTCTGTCTTTTTGGTTAAAAAGCATAATTCATTTAGCTTATGAGACTGCTGGACAGCAGCCTCCTGAAGGGATTACAGCTCATTCTACTAGAGCTGTGGTTTTCACTTGGGCCTTTTTTTAAATGTGGCTTCTGTTGAACAGATTATAAGACAGAGTCTTGGTCTGCGTTTCATACTTTTTCAAATTTAACAAATTTGATACCTTGCTTCTTCGGAGGCTATTTTTGGGAGAAAGGGTTTTTTACAGGCAGTGGTAACTTCCGTTTAAGTACCTGCCTTGTCCCTCCCATCATCCGTGTACTTTAGCTTTGGTATTGGTATCCCATAAGTAATGGATGATCCGTGGACTGGATACACTTAACAAGAGAAAACATAATTTATGCTTACCTGATAAATTTATTTCTCTTGTAGTGTATCCAGTCCACGGCCCGCCCTGTCACTTTAAGGCAGGTAATTTTTCCATTAAACTACAGTCACCACTGCACCCTATGGTTTTCCTTTCTCTGCATGTTTTCGGTCGAATGACTGGTAATGGCAGTTAGGGGAGGAGCTATATAGCAGCTTTGCTGTGGGTGGACTCTTGCAACTTCCTGTTGGGAAGGAGAATATATCCCATAAGTAATGGATGATCCGTGGACTGGATACACTACAAGAGAAATAAATTTATCAGGTAAGCATAAATTATGTTTTTTGCCTAGGCAGTCCATGCAGCTTCATGTGGGATCAGAAAAGACTCCAGAGAGGCTTATTTCTTACTAAAATAATCCCTAAGAAAGGTAAAGGCTACAGTGGAAGCTGTGGCTAGTACTGTAGTGTGTTAACCGGTTAATAACTGTTATTAGCTCCGGTTTGGGCATTAAGGGGTTAATTGGTCTGAAAATTTGTGTGCAATCTTTTCAAAGCATTAAGACTCTGTGGTGAGTTTTAATTTCATTAAAATCGGATGTTTATTTGATGGTTTTTTGATGTTTTAGTAATAAAGTGTTTACTTTTATTATTTAAAGAGACAGTAACGTTTTTGTCAAAAATAATTTTTATTGCATTGTAGTTCTGTTTAAGTCTGTCAAACATGTCTGAATCTTCAGATAGCCTATGTTCTGTATGTCCAAAGGCCAAAGTGGTTCCCCCATTAAATTTATGTGTGAAGTGTGCCATAGCGTCCAAACAGCTTAAGGACAGTACAATCACACTTAAAAATATAGCCCAAGATGATTCTTTAGCTGAAGGTAGTGAAGATAGCTTGCTTTCCTCTCCTTCTGTGTCAACCAGCTATGCCCGCGCAGGCGATGCCCAGTACATCTAGCGCACCAATTGCGATTACTATGCAACAATTAGCATTTTTTATCCAAACTGCCAGCTTTTCCTAGGAAGCATGATTGCTCAGTTTTAAACACAGACAATGAGCAAGCAGACGCAGAGGATAATTTATCTGTAGTGCCCTCACATCAATCTGACTTGGCGGTGAGGGAGGGCCTGTCTGAGGGAGAAATTTCTGACAGGAAAAGTTTCTCAGCAGGCAGAGCCTGATACCATAACCTTTAAATGTAAGCTAGAAAACCTCTGCGCCCTACTTAAGGAGGTCCTAGCTGCACTTGATGATTGTGATCCTTTGGTGATCCCAGAAAAATTGTGTAAAATGGACAAATTCCTAGAGGTCCCAGTACACACTGATGCATTTTCGATACCTAATATGGCGGATATCGTGTCTAAGGAGTGGGAGAAGCCAGGTGTACCTTTTGTTCCCCCTCCTATATTTTAGAAAATGTTCCCAATTGTTGACCCTAGAAGGGACGCGTGGCAGACGGTCCCCAAGGTAGAGGGGGCAGTTTCAACGCTAGCTAAGCGCACAACTATACCAATAGAAGACAGTTGCGTTTTCAAAGAATAAAAAATTAGAAGGTTTACTTAAGAGAATATTTGTTCTACAAAGTTTCCTTCTTCTACCAATTTCCTGCATTATTCCTGTAACTACTGCAGCGGCTTTTTTGTAGTTTGAGGAACTGGAAAACTCGCTCCAGAAGGAGACTTCTAATGTCAAAGTCATGGATAGAATTCACGCCCTAAAGCTGGCTAATTCTTTCATCACAGATGCCGCTTTGCAAGTAACTAAACTAGCGGTGAAAAATTCTGGTTTTGCCATCGTGGCACGCAGATCGCTTTGGCTAAAATCATGGTCGGCTGATGTGTTGTCCAAAACAAAATTGCTTAATATTCCTTTCAAGGGTAAGACCCTATTCGGGCCAGAGTTGAAAGAGATTATTTCAGATATCACTGGGAAAGGGCCATGCCCTTCCACAAGGTAGAGCCTTCAAGGCTAAAAACAAGGCCAATTTTCGTTCCTTTCGCAATTTCAGGAACGGACCTGCTTCAAGCTCTACAGCTACTAATCAAGAGGGTAACGCTTACCAGCCCAAGCCAACATGGAAACCTTTGCAGGGCTGGAGCAAGGGTAAACAGGCCAAGAAGCCTGCTGCTGCTACCGAGACAGCATGAAAGGGTAGCCCCCGATCCGGTACCGGATCTAGTAGGGGGCAGACTTTCTCTCTTTGCTCAGGCTTGGGCAAGAGATGTTCTGGACCCCTTGGCACTAGAAATTGTCTCTCAGGGGTACCTTCTAGAGTTCAAAGACCTTCCCCCAAGGGGAAGGTTCCACATGTCTCACTTATCTTTAGACAGATAAGGAGACAGGCATTCTTACTTTGCGTAGAAGACCTTTTAAAATGGGAGTGATACACCCAGTTCCTACAGCAGAGCAAGGACTGTGTTTTTACTCAAATCTGTTTGTAGTTCCCAAAAAAGAAGGAACTTTCAGGCCAATTCTGGACTTAAAAATTCTAGACAAATTCAAAATGGAAACCATTCGAACAATTTTACGAATGTTCCAGGAGGGTCAATATATGACTACCGTGGACTTAAAGGATGCGTATCTGCATGTTCCTATCCACAAAGATCACCTTCAGTTCCTGAGGTTCGCCTTTCTGGACAAGCATTACCAGTTCGTGGCTCTTCCCTTCGGATTGGCCACTGCTCCCAGAATTTTCACAAAGGTGCTAGGGTCCCTTCTAGCGGTGCTAAGGCCAAGGGGCATTGCAGTAGCACCTTACCTAGACGACATGTTAATACAAGCGTCGTCCTTTCACAAAGCAAAGGCTCATACAGACATTGTCCTAGCCTTTCTAAGGTCTCACAGGTGGAAGGTGAACATAGAAAAAAGTTCTCTGTCCCCGTTCACAAGGGTTCCCTTCCTGGTAACAATAATAGAATCAGTAGAAAGGAAGATCTTTCTGACAGAGGTCAGGAAGTTAAAACTTCGGAATACTTGTCGAGTTCTTCAATTTATTCCTCAACCCTCCATAGCTCAATGCATGGAGGTAATAGGACTCATGGTCGCAGTAATGGACGTGGTTCCATTCTCTCGAATTCATTTAAGACCATTGCAACTGTGCATGCTCAAACAGTGGAATGGGGATTATGCAGATTTGTCTCCCCAGATTCAAATGGACCAGAAAACTAGAGACTCACTCCTCTGGTGGTTGTCTCAGGATCACCTGTCTCAGGGAATGAGTTTCCGCAGACCGGAGTGGATCATTGTCACGACCGACACCAGCCTCTTAGGCTGGGGCGTGGTCTGGGAGTCCCTGAAGGCTCAGGGTCTATGGTCTCGGGAAGAATCTCTTCTCCCGATAAACATTTTGGAATCGAGAGCGATATTCATTGCGCTCTAGGCATAGCCTCAACTAACGGAGACCAAATTCATCAGATTTCAGTCGGACAACATGACGACTGTAGCTTACATCAATCATCAGGGGGGAACAAAGAGTTCCCTGGCGATGAGGAAGGTATCCAAATTCATTAAATGTGCAGAGGATCATTCCTGCCATCTATCAGCAATTCACATCCCAGGAGTGGACAACTGGGAAGCGGATTATCTGAGTCGTCAGACTTTCCATCCGGGGGAGTGGGAACTCCACCCGGAGGTTTTTGCCCAGTTAGATCAACTATGGGGCATTCCAGATCTGGATCTGATGGCGTCACGTCAGAACTCCAAAGTTCCACGTTACGGGTCCAGATCCAGGGATCCCAAGGCGACATTGGTAGATGCCTTAGTAGCGCCTTGGTCTTTCAATCTAGCTTATGTCTTTCCACCGTTTCCCCTTCTACCCTGGCTAGTAATCGAACAGGAGAAGGCTTCGGTAATTCTGATAGCTCCTGCGTGACAAGCAGGACTTGGTATGCAGACATGGTTAATATGTCATCGGTTCCACCATGGAAGCTACCTTTAAGGCAGGACCTTCTAATCAAGGTCCATTCGAACAGGGTTGTCGGAATCAGTTATGGATACCCTGATCCAGGCTAGAAAGCCTGTAACCAGGAAAATTTACCATAAGATATGGCGGAAATATCTTTGTTGGTGCGAATCCAAGGGTTACTCATGGAGTAAGATTAGGATTCCAAGGATTCTATCTTTTCTCCAAGAAGGAGTGGAGAAAGGTTTGTTAGCTAGGTTCTTAAAAGGACAGATATCTGCTCTGTCTTTTTGTTACACAAGCGTCTGGCAGCAATGCCAGATGTTCAGGCGTTTGTACAGGCTTAGTTAGAATCAAGCCTGGCTATAGACCTGTGGCTCCTCCATGGAGTCTAAATTTAGTTCTTTCAGTTCTTCAAGGGGTTCCGTTTGAACCCCCATATTCCATAGATATCAAGTTACTATCTTGGAAAGTTTTGTTTTTGATAGCTATTTCTTCTGCTAGAAGAGTTTTCTGAATTGTCTGCTTTGCAGTGTAATTCACCTTACCTGGTGTTCCATACAGATAAGGTCGTTTTACGTACCAGACCTGGTTTTCTTCCAATAGTGGTTTCCAATAAGTATATTAACCAGGAAATAATTGTTCCTTCTCTGTGTCCTAATCCAGTTTCTAACAAGGAACGTCTGTTGCACAATCTTGATGTGGTTTGTGCTTTAAAGTTCTATCTAAAAGCAACTAAAAACTTCAAACAAACATCATCCTTGTTTGTCGTCTATTCTGGCAGGAGGAGAGGTCAAAAAGCGACTGCGACCTCTCTGTCTTTCTGGCTGAAAAGCATCATCCGATTGACTTATGAGACTGCTGGAAGGCAGCCTCCCGAACGAGTTACAGCTCACTCTACTAGAGCTGTGGCTTCCACATGGGCTTTCAAGAATGAGGCTTCTGTTGAACAGATCTGTAAGGCAGCGACTTGATCTTCACTGCATACATTTGCCAAATTTTACAAATTCGATACTTTTGCTTCTTCGGAGGCTATTTTTGGGAGAAAGGTTTTGCAAGCAGTGGTGCCTTCCGTTTAGGTTACCTGTCCTCCCTTCATCCGTGTCCTAAAGCTTTGGTATTGGTTCCCACAAGTAAGGATGAAGCCGTGGACCGGATACACCAATGTAGGAGAAAACAGAATTTATGTTTACCTGATAAATTTCTTTCTCCTACGGTTTATCCGGTCCACGGCCCGCCCTGGCATTTAGTCAGGTTTAAATTTTTATTTTTGTACACTACAGTCACCACTGCACCCTATGGTTCTCCTTTTTCTCCTAACCGTCGGTCGAATGACTGGGGGGCGGAGCCAGAGGGGGAGCTATATGGACCAGTGTTAATTTTGTCGACTAAAACTAGACTAAAATGACTATAAAACTAAAGAAATTCTGATGACTAAAATACGACTAAAACTAAAATGGCATTTTAGTCAAAAGACTATGACTAAAACTAAATCAAAATGACAATTTAGTCAAAAGACTATGACTAAAACTAAATCAAAATTTGCTGACAAAAACATTTTATGCAAGGTGTTATAATCAGTCGATATCCAATTACTGCTCTTTTGTAAAATTTCCGAAACTTAATTTTATTACATTTTAAGATAGACATGTTATATACCACAACAGTTAAATCTGTATTGCATGTTCAAACCCTAATACCATAAATAAAAACAGGTTAATAAACCTTTCCTCCAGGAGTATATAATGAGTTTGGAAGTTCTAGAGCAGTGCTAATATCGTTGGCGAAAATATTTCGAATCTGTGAACAATTAATTGATTCCTCCTATATAAATAAGCATAACCCACGAATATGGATTTAAGTTATGCTATGCTAGCTGCAGAAACTTTTTGTTGTGTTGAGTTACTTGATACTTGTTTTAATTATTAACAAAGAACGTTTTTTTATATTGGGTAATATGTTCAATACAGCCAATACAGTTTACAGTTTTTTTTTTTTTTTATATTTTAAAGTTGCACTTCTGTTTGTTTATGAAACTTGGTTTTATTTCATTTTAAGTTTAATAAAGATGTTACATATCACAACGGCTAAATCTGTGTCTGTATTGCATGTTTAAACCTTAATACCATAAATAATAACAGGTGTTACGTTTACTCCTGGAGTATATAATCAGTTTGAAAATTATAGTGAAATGCTTAAATAATGCATTACACTTTAACTAAACCCCTTAGATTTTAGTCAACTAAAATCTACAGGAGATTTAGTTGACTAAAATCTACTGGAGATTCAATCGACTAAAACTAGACTAAAACTAAAACAATTCAGATGACTAAAATACGACTAAAACTAAAATGGCATTTTAGTCAAAAGACTAAAACTAAGACTAAATTGAAATTTGCCGTCAAAATTAACACTGATATGGACAGCTCTGCTGTGTGCTCTTTGCCACTTCCTGTAGGGAATGAGAATATCCCACAAGTAAGGATGAAGCCGTGGACTGGATACACCGTAGGAGAAAGAAATTTATCAGGTAAACATAAATTCTGTTTTTCGTCAAACATCTGCTTTGTTTGTTGTCTACTCTGGACAGAGGAGAGGTCAAAAGGCTTCGGCAACCTCTTTCTTTTTGGCTAAGAAGCATAATCCGCTTAGCCTATGAGACTGCTGGCCAGCAGCCTCCAGAAAGGATTACAGCTCATTCTACTAGAGCTGTGGCTTCCACATGGGCCTTTAAAAATTTTACAAATTTGATACTTTTGCTTCTTCAGAGGCTGTGTTTGGGAGAAAGGTTCTTCAGGCAGTGGTTCCTTCCACTTAATCCTGCCTTGTCCCTCCCATCATCCGTGTACTTTAGCTTTGGTATTGGTATCCCACAAGTAATTGATGATCCGTGGACTGGATACACCTTTACAAGAGAAAACAAAATTTATGCTTACCTGATAAATTTATTTCTCTTGTGGTGTATCCACTCCACGGCCCGCCCCCTGTCTTTTTAAGGCAGGTGTTTTTTATTTTTTAAACTACAGTCACCACTGCACCCTATAGTTTCTCCTTTTTTCTTGCTTGTCTTCGGTCGAATGACTGGGGGTGGCAGTTAGGGGAGGAGCTATATAGACAGCTCTGCTGTGGGTGTCCTCTTGCAACTTCCTGTTGGGAAGGAGAATATCCCACAAGTAATGGATGAACCCATGGACTGGATACACCACAAGAGAAATAAATTTATCAGGTAAGCATAAATTTTGTGTTTTTTTTTCACATTTTACGCGCTATTTTTAAAACCTGATGATACATACACATATATAATAATGGTATATTTTGAATCTGCTGGGTCTGCTGAAAAGAATATTATACAATTTGAATAGTTTATTCACACAAACAAAAGTGTTTAAATGTGAACTGCAACAAAAAGTTCAAAACCAGCTTAGCACACAGGTGGGAAATGGCTTAGCAGCCAAAGGGTTACAGTCTTACCTTAGATGAAGCTGCAAAAAGCCTCCTGCACCCTTTCTATATCATGCAGCAGGAACAGTAAAAAAGTTATTTTAAAATGAATATTGTTTCAAGACACTTTGAAATGGCTGCCAAGCTCAGCTCACTAATTGGATTCAACAGACTGTCAGTGCTATTCAGCAGGGTGCCTAGATGCACCCAGATCATGATGTCATCAGTGGGCGAGGCTTGGCAGCCTTTTCAAAGTGGCCAGAAACAATATTCATTTGAAATAACTGTTTTACTGCTCCTGCTGCATGATATAGAAAGGGTGCAGGAGGCTATTTGCAGCTTAAAGGGACATTATACACTAGATTTTTCTTTGCATAAATGTTTTGTAGATGATCCATTTATATAGCTCATACAGTTTTGTTTTTTTATTTTTTAAATGTATAGTTTCTCCTACATTGGTGTATCCGGTCCACGGCTTCATCCTTACTTGTGGGATATTCTCAATCCCTACAGGAAGTGGCAAAGAGAGCACACAGCAGAGCTGTCCATATAGCTCCCCTCAGGCTCCGCCCCCCCAGTCATTCTCTTTGCCGCTCTAACTAGTAGCATCTCCACGGGGGTGGTAAAGAGTATGTGGTGTTAGTTGTAGTTTTTTATTTCTTCTATCAAGAGTTTATTTTAAAATAGTGCCGGCTTGTACTATTTACTCTGCAGCAGAAAGTGATGAAGATTTCTCTTGTTAAGTGTATCCAGTCCACGGATCATCCATTACTTGTGGGATATTCTCCTTCCCAACAGGAAGTTGCAAGAGGACCACCCACAGCAGAGCTACTATATAGCTCCTCCCCTCACTGCCATATCCAGTCATTCTCTTGCAACTCTCAACAAAGACGGAGGTAGTAAGAGGAGAGTGGTGTATTATAGTTAGTTTTTTAACTTCAATCAAAAGTTTGTTATTTTTAAATGGTACCGGAGTGTACTGTTTTAACACAGACAGCATTAGAAGAAGAATCTGCCTGTGATTTCTATGATCTTAGCAGAAGTAACTAAGATCCACTGCCGTTCTCACATATTCTGAGGAGTGAGGTAACTTCAGAGGGGGAATGGCGTGCAGGTTTTCCTGCAATAAGGTATGTGCAGTTAACATATTTCTAGGGATGGAATTTGCTAGAAAAATTCTGCTGATACCGGATTAATGTAAGTTAAACCTAAATGCAGTGATTTAATAGCGACTGGTATCAGGCTTATTAACAGAGATACATACTCTTATAAAAGTGTAATATAAAACGTTTGCTGGCATGTTAATCGTTTTTATATATGTTTGGTGACAAAACTTATTGGGGCCTAATTTTTTTTTTCCACATGGCTGGCTTGATTTTTTGCTTAGAAACAGTTTCCTGAGGCTTTCCACTTTTGTAATAGGAGTGGGAGGGGCCTATTTTAGTGTTTTTCTGCACAGCTAAAATGACAGACAGAGACATTCATCTTCCTTCTGCATGATACAGGACATCTCTGAAGGGCTCAAAAGGCTTCAAAAGTCGTGTTTGAGGAGGGTAACAACCACAGTAGACCTGTGGCAGTTGTTGTGACCGTGTTTAAAAACATTTTTGTCATTTATTATTCCGTTTTTGGTATTAAGGGGTTAATCATCCATTTGCAAGTGGGTGCAATGCTCTGCTAACTTGTTACATACACTGTAAAAAAAATTCACTGCTATTTCAAATTTTGTCAATTTGTTTCTCTTAAAGGCACAGTAACGTTTTTTATATTGCTTGTTAACTTGGTTTAAAGTGTTTTCCAAGCTTGCTAGTCTCATTGCTAGTCTGTATAAACATGTCTGACACAGAGGAAACTACTTTGTTCATTATATTTAAAAGCCATGGTGGAGCCCCATAGGAGAATGTGTACTAAATGTATTGATTTCCCCTTAAACAGTAAAGATCAGTCTTTATCTATAAAAGAATTGTCACCAGAGGGGTCTGTCAAGGGGGAAGTTATGCCGACTAACTCTCCCCACATGTCGGACCCTTCGCCTCCCGCTCAAGGGACGCTCGCTAATATGGCGCCAAGTACATCAGGGACGCCCATAGCGATTACTTTGCAGGACATGGTTGCAATCATGAATAATACCCTGTCAGATTGCCTGAATTGAGAGGCAAGCGCAATTGCTCTGGGGTTAGACGAGATACAGCGCGCGTAGATGCTGTAAGAGCCATGTCTGATACTGCGTCACAATATGCAGAACCTGAGGACGGAGAGCTTCAGTCTGTGGGTGACGTCTCTGAATCAGGGAGACCTGATTCAGAGATTTCTAATTTTAAATTTAAGCTTGAGAACCTCCGTGTATTGCTTGGGGAGGTATTAGCTGCTCTGAATGACTGTGACACAATTGCAGTGCCAGAGAAATTGTGTAGGCTGGATAAATACTATGCAGTGCCGGCGAGTACTGATGTTTTTCCAATACCTGAAAGGCTTACAGAAATTATTAGTAAGGAGTGGGATAGACCCGGTGTGCCCTTTTCCCCACCTCCAATAGATGCCACTACACAGGACTTATGGCAGACAGTCCCTAAGGTGGAGGGAGCAGTTTCTACTTTAGCAAAGCGTACCACTATCCCGGTTGAGGACAGTTGTGCTTTTTCAGATCCAATGGATAAAAAATTAGAGGGTTACCTTAAGAAAATGTTTATTCAACAAGGTTTTATTTTACAGCCCCTTGCATGCATTGCGCCTGTCACTGCTGCGGCGGCGTTCTGGTTTGAGGCCCTGGAAGAGGCCATCCATACAGCTCCATTGACTGAAATTATTGACAAGCTTAGAACTCTTAAGCTAGCTAACTCATTTGTTTCTGATGCCATTGTTCATTTGACTAAACTAACGGCTAAGAATTCCGGATTCGCCATCCAGGCGCTTAGGGCGCTATGGCTCAAATCCTGGTCAGCTGATGTGACTTCAAAGTCTAAATTACTCAACATTCCTTTCAAGGGGCAGACCTTGTTCGGGCCTGGTTTGAAAGAAATTGCTGACATTACTGGAGGTAAGGGTCATACCCTTCCTCAGGACAGAGCCAAATCAAGGGCCAAACAGTCTAATTTTCGTGCCTTTTGAAATTTCAAGGCAAGTGCAGCATCAACTTCCTCTGCTTCAAAACAAGAGGGAACTTTTGCTCAATCCAAGCAGGCCTGGAAACCTAACCAGTCCTGGAACAAGGGCAAGCAGACCAGAAAGCCTGCTGCTTCCTCTAAGACAGCATGAAGGAGCGGCCCCCTATCCCAACGGATCTAGTAGGGGGCAAACTCTCTCTCTTCGCCCAGGCGTGGGCAAGAGATGTTCAGGATCCCTGGGCGTTGGAGATCATATCTCAGGGATATCTTCTGGACTTCAAAGCTTCTCCTCCACAAGGGAGATTTCACCTTTCAAGATTATCTGCAAACCAGATAAAGAAAGAGGCATTCCTAAGCTGCGTACAAGACCTCCTTGTAATGGGAGTGATCCATCCAGTTCCGCGGACGGAACAAGGACAGGGGTTTTATTCAAATCTGTTTGTGGTTCCCAAAAAAGATGGAACCTTCAGACCAATTTTGGATTTAAAGATCCTAAACGAATTCCTCAGAGTTCCGTCATTCAAGATGGAAACTATTCGAACCATTTTACCTATGATCCAAGAGGGTCAGTACATTACCACAGTGGACTTAAAGGATGCCTACCTTCACATTCCGATTCACAAGAATCCCAATCGGTTCCTGAGGTTTGCCTTTCTAGACAGGCATTACCAATTTGTAGCTATTCCATTCGGGTTGGCTACAGCCCCAAGAATTTTTACAAAGGTTCTGGGCTCACTCCTGGCGGTCCTAAGGCCGCGAGGCATAGCGGTGGCTCCTTACCTAGACGACATCCTGATACAGGCGTCAAGCTTTCAAATTGCCAAATCTCATACAGAGATAGTTCTGGCATTCCTGAGGTCGCATGGGTGGAAAGTGAACGAAGAAAAGAGTTCTCTATCTCACAAGGGTTTCCTTCCTAGGGACTCTAATAGATTCTATAGAAATGAAAATTTACCTGACGGAGTCCAGGTTATCAAGACTTCTAAATGCTTGCCATGTTCTTCACTCCATTCCGCGCCCCACGGTGGCTCAGTGCATGGAAGTAATCGGCTTAATGGTAGCGGCGATGGACACAGTGCCATTTGCGCGCCTGCATCTCAGACTGCTGCAATTATGCATGCTCAGTTAGTGGAATGGGGATTATACAAATTTGTCCCCTCTACTAAATCTGGATCAGGAAACCAGAGATTTCGCAGACCAGATTGGACAATTGTAACAACAGGTGCCAGCCTTCTAGGCTGGGGTGCAGTCTGGAACTCCCTGAAGGCTCAGGGTTCATGGACTCAGGAGGAGAAACTCCTCCCAATAAATATTCTGGAGTTAAGAGCAATATTCAATGCTCTTCTAGCTTGGCCTCAGTTAGCAACACTGAGGTTAATCAGATTTCAGTCGGACAACATCACGACTGTGGCTTACATCAACCATCAAGGGGGAACCAGGAGTTCCCTAGCGATGTCAGAAGTCTCCAAGATAATTCGCTGGGCAGAGACTCACTCTTGCCACCTGTCAGCGATCCATATCCCAGGTGGGAGGCGGATTTTCTAAGTCATCAGACTTTTCATCCGGGGGAGTGGGAACTCCATCCGGAGGTGTTTGCTCAATTGGTTCTCCGTTGGGGCAAACCAGAATTGGATCTCATGGCGTCTCGCCAGAACGCCAAGCTTCCTTGTTACGGATCCAGGTCCAGGGACCCAGAAGCGGCACTGATAGATGCTCTAGCAGCGCCTTGGTTCTTCAACCTGGCTTATGTGTTTCCACCGTTTCCTCTGCTCCCTCGTCTGATTGCCAAAATCAAACAGGAGAGAGCATCGGTGATATTGATAGCGCCTGCGTGGCCACGCAGGACCTGATATGCAGACCTAGTGGACATGTCATCCTTTCCACCATGGACTCTGCCTCTGAGACAAGACCTTCTAATACAAGGTCCTTTCAATCATCCGAATCTACTTTCTCTGAGACTGACTGCATGGAGATTGAACGCTTGATCCTATCAAAGCGTGGCTTCTCCGAGTCAGTAATTGATACCTTAATACAGGCACGAAAGCCTGTCACCAGGAAAATTTACCACAAGATATGGCGTAAATATCTTCATTGGTGTGAATCAAAGAATTACTCATGGAGTAGGGTTAGGATTCCTAGGATATTGTCCTTTCTCCAAGAGTGTTTGGACAAAGGATTATCAGCTAGTTCTTTAAAGGGACAGATTTCTGCTCTGTCTATTCTTTTACACAAACGTCTGGCAGATGTTCCAGACTTTCAGGCATTTTGTCAGGCTTTAGTTAGAATTAAGCCTGTGTTTAAACCTGTTGCTCCTCCATGGAGCTTAAACTTGGTTCTTAAAGTTCTTCAAGGGATTCCGTTTGAACCCCTTCATTCTATTGATATCAAATTTCTATCATGGAAAGTTCTTTTTCTGATGGCTATTTCCTCGGCTCGAAGAGTCTCTGAGTTATCTGCCTTACATTGTGATACTCCTTATCTGATTTTTCATTGAGATAAAGTTGTTCTGCGTACAAAACCTGGGTTTTTACCTAAGGTGGTTTCTAACAAGAATATCAATCAAGAGATTGTTGTTCCATCATTATGTCCTAATCCTTCTTCAAAGAAGGAACGTCTTTTGCATAATCTAGATGTAGTCCGTGCCTTGAAGTTTTACTTACAGGCTACTAAAGATTTTCCCCAAACATCTAACCTGTTTGTCGTTTACTCTGGACATAGGAGAGGTCAAAAGGCCTCGGCAACCTCTTTCTTTTTGGCTTAGGAGTATAATCCGTTTAGCTTATGAGACTGCTGGACAG
Source organism: Bombina bombina (assembly GCF_027579735.1). NCBI lineage: Eukaryota > Metazoa > Chordata > Amphibia > Anura > Bombinatoridae > Bombina > Bombina bombina. Next base: position 666,466,791 of record NC_069501.1, read on the forward strand.
CAGCCTCCTGAAAGGATTACAGCTCATTCCACTAGAGCTGTGGCTTCCACCTGGGCCTTTAAAAATGAGGCCTCTGTTGAACAGATTTGCAAGGCTGCGACTTGGTCTTTGCTTCATACTTTTTCCAAATTTTACAAATTTGATACTTTTGCTTCTTCGGAGGCTGTTTTTGGGAAAAAGGTTCTACAGGCAGTGGTTCCTGCCTTGTCCCTCCCATCATCCGTGTACTTTAGCTTTGGTATTGGTATCCCACAAGTAATGGATGATCCGTGGACTGGATACACTACAAGAGAAATACATTTATCAGGTAAGCATAAATTATGTTTTCTGCTATGAGGAATATGATTTTAGCACCAGTAACTTAAATCCATTGCTGTTCCCACGCAGGACTGTTGAATACCAGAGAACATCAATTGGGGGGAACAGTTTGCAGGCTTAACTGCTTCAGGTATGATCAGTCATTTTTCTAACAAGACCATGTAATGCTAGAAGACTGTCAGAAATTCCCTCTGGGATAGGTAAGCCATTTTTCTTAGACTCTGTATAAAATGATGGCTTATATTAAGGGCTCTATGCTGGTTGACACTATTGTGGGCTTAATCGATTGCTTTTTAGCTTGTTTTCACTATAAATAAGGTGTTTTTTCAGACTTTAAAACACTTTTGGGGTTTAATTTGCGCCTGGCACTTATTTGGACACCTAATCTAGTCAGAAAGGCCCCTCCACTCTGGAATGAAAAGGGAGGAGGCCTCATTTTCGCGCCTCAATTGCGCAGTTGTTTTGACTAGGCAGTTCATGCAGCTTCACGTGGGGAGTCCAGAGGCATCAGAAAAGACTTCAGAAAGACTTATTTCCTACTTAAATAACCCCTAAGGAAGGTAAAGGCCACAGTAGATGCTGTGGCATAGTACTGTAGTGTGTTTAACCGGTTAACTGCTGTTATTAGCTCCGGTTTGGGCATTAAGGGGTTAATTGGTCTGAAAATTTGTGTGCAATCTTTCCAAAGCATTAAGACACTGTGGAAAATTTCATTAAAATCGGATGTTTATTTGATGGTTTTTTGATGTTTCAGTAATGAAGTGTGCACTTTTATTATTTAAAGACACAGTAACGTTTTTGTCAAAAATAATTTTTATTGCATTGAAGTTCTGTTTAAGTCTGTCAAATATTTCTGACCCTTCAGATAGCCTATGTTCTGTATGTTCAAAGGCCAAGGTGGTTCCCCCATTAAATTTATGTGTGAAGTGTGCCATAGCGTCCAAACAGCTTAAGGACCGTACAATCACGCTTAAAGATATAGCCCAAGATGATTTCTCTTGTTAAGTGTATCCAGTCCACGGATCATCCATTACTTGTGGGATATTCTCCTTCCCAACAGGAAGTTGCAAGAGGATCACCCACAGTAGAGCTGCTATATAGCTCCTCCCCTAACTGTCATATCCAGTCATTCTCTTGCAAGCCTCAACCAAGATGGAGGTCGTAAGAGGAGTGTGGTGTTTTATACTTAGTTTATTCTTCAATCAAAAGTTTGTTATTTTTAAATGGTGCCGGAGTGTACTGTTTATCTCAGGCAGTATTAGAAGAAGAATCTGCCTGCGTTTTCTATGATCTTAGCAGAAGTAACTAAGATCCATGGCTGTTCTCACAACTTCAGAGAGGGAATGGCGTGCAGGTTTTCCTGCAATAAGGTATGTGCAGTTAATGTTTTTCTAGGGATGGAATTTGCTAGAAAATGCTGCTGATACCGAACTAATGTAAGTAAAGCGACTGGTATCAGGCTTATTAATAGAGATACATACTCTTATAAAAATTTAATATAAAACGTTTGCTGGCATGTTTAATCGTTTTTATATGTATTTGGTGATAAAACTTATCGGGCCTAGTTTTTTTCCACATGGCTGGCTTGAATTTTGCCTAGTAACAGTTTCCTTAGGCTTTCCACTGTTGTAATATGAGTGGGAGGGGCCTTTTTTAGTGCTTTTCTGTGCAGTTAAAAATACTGACAGAGACATTCAGCTTCCCTCTGCATGATCCAGGACATCTTTGGAGGGCTCAAAAGGCTTCAAAGTCGTTTTTGAGGGAGGTAAAAAGCCACAGTAGAGCTGTGGCAGTTGTTGTGACTGAAAAAACAAAAAAAAAAAAGTTTTTGTCTTTTATTATTCAGTTTTGGGTATTAAGGGGTTAATCATCCATTTGCAAGTGGGTGCAATGCTCTGCTAACTTGTTACATACACTGTAAAAATTTTGTTAGTGTAACTGCCTTTTTTCACTGTTATTTCAAATTTTGACAAAATTTGTGTTTCTTAAAGGTGCAGTAACGGTTTTTATATAGCTTTTTAAACTTGTTGAAAGTGTTTTCCACGCTTGCTAGTCTCATTGCTAGTCTGTTTAAACATGTCTGACACAGAGGAAACTACATGGTGGAGCCCCATAGGAGAATGTGTACTAAATGTATTGATTTCACCTTAAACAGTAAAGATCAGTCTTTAACTATAAAAGAAATATCACCAGAAGATTCTGACGAGGGGGAAGTTATGCCAACTAACTCTCCCCACGTGTCAGACCCTTCACCTCCCGCTCAGGGGATGCACGCTAATATGGCGCCAATTACATCAGGGACGCCCATAGCGATTACCTTGCAGGACATGGCTGCAATCATGAATAATACCCTGTCAGAGGTATTATCCAGGTTGCCTGAATTAAGAGGCAAGCGCGATTGCTCTGGGGTTAGGAGAAATACAGAGCGCGCAAATGCTGTAAGGGCCATGTCTGATACTGCGTCACAATATGCAGATCATGAGGACGGAGAGCTTCAGTCTGTGGGCGACATCTCTGATTCAGGGAAACCTGATTCAGAGATTTCTAATTTTAAATTTAAGCTTGAGAACCTCCGTGTGTTGCTTGGGGTGGTATTAGCTGCTCTGAATGACTGTAACACAGTTGCAGTACCAGAGAAATTGTGTAGGCTGGAAAAATACTATGCGGTACCGGTGTGTACTGATGTTTTTCCTATGCCTAAAAGGCTTACAGAAATTATTAGCAAGGAGTGGGATAGACCGGGGGTGCCTTTTTCCCCACCTCCTATATTTAGAAAAATGTTTCCAATAGACGCCACTACACGGGACTTATGGCAGACGGTCCCTAAGGTGGAGGGAGCAGTTCCTACTTTAGCAAAGCGTACTACTATCCCGGTTGAGGACAGTTGTGCTTTTTCAGATCCAATGGATAAAAAATTGGAGGGTTACCTTAAGAAAATGTTTATTCAACAAGGTTTTATTTTACAGCCCCTTGCATGCATTGTGCCTGTCACGGCCGCGGCGGCATTCTGGTTTGAGGCCCTGGAAGAGGCCATCCATACAGCTCCATTGACTGAAATTATTGACAAGCTTAGAACACTTAAGCTAGCTAACTCATTTGTTTCTGATGCCATTGTTCATTTGACTAAACTAACGGCTAAGAATTCCGGATTTGCTATCCAAGCGCGTAGGGCGCTATGGCTTAAATCCTGGTCAGCTGACTTGACTTCGAAGTCTAAATTACTCAACATTCCTTTCAAGGGGCAGACCTTATTCGGGCCTGGTTTGAAGGAAATTATTGCTGACATTACTGGAGGTAAGGGTCACACCCTTCCTCAGGACAGGGCCAAATCAAGGGCCAAACAGAGAGGGAACTTTTGCTCAATCTAAGCAGGCCTGGAAACCTAACCAGTCCTGGAACAAAGGCAAGCAGGCCAGAAAGCCTGCTGCTGCCTCTAAGACAGCATGAAGGAACGGCCCCCTATACGGCGACTGATCTAGTAGGGGGCAGACTTTCTCTCTTCGCCCAGGCGTGGGCAAGAGATGTTCAGGATCCCTGGGCGTTGGATATCATATCTCAGGGATATCTTCTGGACTTCAAAGCTTCCCCTCCACAAGGGAGATTTCATCTTTCAAGGCTATCTGCAAATCAGATAAAGAAAGAGGCATTCCTACGCTGTGTGCAAGACCTCCTAGTTATGGGAGTGATCCATCCAGTTCCGCGGACGGAACAAGGACAGGGTTTTTATTCAAATCTGTTTGTGGTTCCCAAAAAAGAGGGAACCTTCAGACCAATTTTGGATCTAAAAATCTTAAACAAATTCCTCAGAGTTCCATCTTTCAAAATGGAAACTATTTTGCTTAGGACACGCTTGTAACCTCCAAAATTTTATTGTTTACTGTTACCATGTTTCCCATTTTTTGTGTGCCTAGCCTTCAATAGATGCTGTACTTTACTATTGTGACCTTTATATTATGAAATTTCTGCTAACATGTGTATTTTCCTATCTAGTCTTGCTGTTATGCTGCAGGTTATTTGTTAGGGTGGATGAGAATTCTTGATCGTGCAGTATGCATAACTGACTCTCCTGAATGTGGATATTGTATGAAGATTTAGAGATAACAGAAGTTAACACTTAGATGCCTATATATTGTGCTGTGCTACTTTTGTTCCTGTCTTTTTTATTTTGCACTCATTGTAGAAAGCTATTCACTCCTCATATATATAAATCTTTTGCATACAATTCCTTGAGTAGTTTTAAGAAGCCATTCTTATGAATATTTATGTTCATATGGATCTCACTGGACTAAATGTATTTATGTCCATTATTACCTATAGCTTTCTATAACTATGATGGTAGTGTCCATGGCGCAGGCCAGAAGTTAGTGAGCACAATACCGCTAGTTGTCACTCATTACTCCGTCCCCCCCCCCCTCTATGCAGTAGGGGACGAGTAACTTTCCCTCCACCTGTCTCAGGCGGTGGTTACTGCGCTATTGTACAAAGTTCAGTGCTCAGACTCTTTGCATAACTGTCCCTTCGCCAAAATAATGAACCTATATTGCAGAATAACAATACTAGTGGGCGTGCAGTATGCATAACTGACTCTCCTGAATGTGGATATTGTATGAAGATTTAGAGATAACAGAAGTTAACACTTAGATGCCTATATATTGTGGTGTGCTACTACTTGTTCCTGTCTTTTACTATGCACTCATTGTAGACAGCTATTCACTCCTCATATATATATATATATATATATATATATATATATAAATCTTTTGCATACAATTCCTTGAGTAGTTTTAGGAAGCCATTCTCATGAATATTTATGTTCATATAGATATCACTGGATTAAATGTATTTATGTCCATTATTACCTATAGCTTTCTATGACTATGATGGTAGTGTCCATGGCGCAGGCCAGAAATTAGTGAGCACAATACCGCTAGTTGTCACTCATTACTCCGCACCCCCCCCCCTCTATGCGGTAGGGGACGAGTTACTTTCCCTCCGCATTTATACTCCCACCCCTTCATTGTATGGTAAGGGATCACTGACTTACCCTCCATACTCACTATTTGACAGAGTTAAGTAGTCTCTGTCCTGTCCGTAGAGCTTCTGTTATGGTATGTTCCTGCATGTATGTATGAATGGCTCTCCGGATTTCACTATTGGAAGATGTATTATGATTATTATTATGTACTTCAACAACTGCAAACTGTTTATCTCCGCAACTTTTTGTATTGATATTAGCCTAGGTCTATACTTGCTGTATGAGATTGATTTGCTGGAAGGATGCTTTAAAGCTCTGGGGGTCGGGGCAACTAGCCTTAATGTTTCCTATGTTCTTTGCAGATTGTGACCCAGATGAGATGTATATAAAAAGGAAAAGTGGCATTGAATATTTTAACTAGTATCTAGATGCATACGGTTCCCTAGGGGTGAAATATTAGCTCCTGCCCCAGTATCATATGATTGAACTTGCTTATGATTGACCGTATCCTTTTACCTATTAATACCTAGCCATATTGAGGTAACAGTTAAAGCAGCCCTATTTCTCAGATATAATACCTAGTATGTGCATCTCCAATGTTGTTATGTTTCAGTTTGCCTTCTCCTTCAATTTTACTTCTAGTTTCCCGGACCCTTCCGTGGTCCTAGCAGTCATATGAAGGAGCGAGTAGGTATAGGCCTTGAAAGGGCCTGTATCATTTAACAACCCTCTGATTTGTGAAGTAATTCTATTGGGGTCCAAAAGTGGCCTCAGGTGTCTCTGGTGAAAAAAAGAGGGCGCTTGTTGGTTTGCTCCTCAATTCCTAATCATCTGAACTATGTTTCGCCTTGGACATGCTACTCAATAGTTATGTTAAGGGACACTTACCCTTCTACATTCTTATGTATTTCATATGTCCATGTTAACTGTTTGTATATTTACTATTTGTCATAAGTTTGCTTGAGCAAGCGGTTTGCTGTCTTTGTATATGCTATTCCCTCAATAAAAAACTTTTAAACAAAAAAAAAAAATATGGAAACTATTCGGACCATCTTACCCATGATCCAAGAAGGTCAGTACATGACCACAGTGGACTTAAAGGATGCCTACCTTCACATACCGATTCACAAAGATCATCATCGGTTTCTAAGGTTTGCCTTTCTAGACAGGCATTACCAATTTATAGCTCTTCCCTTCGGGTTGGCTACAGCCCCGAGAATCTTTACAAAGGTTCTGGGCTCACTTCTGGCGGTTCTAAGACCGCGAGGCATAGCGGTGGCTCCGTATCTAGACGACATCCTGATACAGGCGTCAAGCTTTCAAGTTGCCAAGTCTCATACAGAGATAGTTCTGGCATTTCTGAGGTCGCACGGGTGGAAAGTGAACGAGGAAAAGAGTTCTCTATCCCCACTCACAAGAGTCTCCTTCTTAGGGACTCTTATAGATTCTGTAGAAATGAAAATTTACCTGACGGAGTCCAGGTTATCAAAACTTCTAAATGCTTGCCGTGTTCTTCACTCCATTCCGCGTCCTTCGGTAGCTCAGTGTATGGAGGTAATCGGCTTAATGGTAGCGGCAATGGACATAGTGCCATTTGCGCGCCTACATCTCAGACCGCTGCAATTATGCATGCTGAGTCAGTGGAATGGGGATTACAGATTTGTCCCCTCTGCTAAATCTGGATCAAGAGACCAGAGATTCTCTTCTCTGGTGGTTGTCTCGGGTACACCTGTCCAAGGGTATGACCTTTCGCAGGCCAGATTGGACAATTGTAACAACAGATGCCAGCCTTCTAGGTTGGGGTGCAGTCTGGAATTCCCTGAAGGCACAGGGATCGTGGACTCAGGAGGAGAAACTCCTTCCAATAAATATTCTGGAGTTAAGAGCGATATTCAATGCTCTTCTGGCTTAGCCTCAGTTAGCAACACTGAGGTTCATCAGATTTCAGTCGGACAACATCACGACTGTGGCTTACATCAACCATCAAGGGGGAACCAGGAGTTCCCTAGCGATGTTAGAAGTCTCAAAGATAATTCGCTGGGCAGAGTCTCACTCTTGCCACCTGTCAGCAATCCATATCCCAGGCGTGGAGAACTGGGAGGCGGATTTTCTAAGTCGTCAGACTTTCTATCCGGGGGAGTGGGAACTCCATCCGGAGGTGTTTGCTCAGTTGATTCATCGTTGGGGCAAACCAGAGTTGGATCTCATGGCGTCTCGCCAGAACGCCAAGCTTCCTTGTTACGGATCCAGGTCCAGGGACCCAGAAGCGACGCTGATAGATGCGCTAGCAGCGCCTTGGTTCTTCAACCTGGCTTATGTGTTTCCACTGTTTCCTCTGCTCCCTCGACTGATTGCCAAAATCAAACAGGAGAGAGCATCAGTGATTCTGATAGCACCTGCGTGGCCACGCAGGACTTGGTATGCAGACCTAGTGGACATGTCATCCTTTCCACCATGGACTCTGCCTCTAAGACAGGACCTTCTGATACAAGGTCCTTTCAATCATCCAAATCTAATTTCTCTGAGACTGACTGCATGGAGATTGAACGCTTGATTCTATCAAAGCGTGGCTTCTCCGAGTCAGTCATTGATACTTTAATACAGGCACGAAAGCCTGTTACCAGGAAAATCTACCACAAGATATGGAGTAAATATCTTTTTTGGTGTGAATCCAAGACTTACTCATGGAGTAAGGTTAGGATTCCTAGAATATTGTCTTTTCTCCAAGAGGGCTTGGACAAAGGATTATCAGCTAGTTCCTTAAAGGGACAGATTTCTGCTCTGTCTATTCTTTTGCACAAGCGTCTGGCAGAGGTTCCAGACGTCCAGGCATTTTGCCAGGCTTTGGTTAGATTTAAGCCTGTGTTTAAACCTGTTGCTCCCCCGTGGAGCTTAAACTTGGTTCTTAAGGTTCTTCAAGGAGTTCCGTTTGAACCCCTTCATTCCATTGATATTAAACTTTTATCTTGGAAAGTTCTGTTTTTGATGGCTATTTCCTCGGCTCGGAGAGTCTCTGAGCTATCTGCCTTACAATGTGATTCTCCCTATCTGATTTTTCATGCAGATAAGGTAGTTCTGCATACCAAACCTGGGTTTTTACCTAAGGTGGTTTCTAACAAGAATATTAATCAAGAGATTGTTGTTCCATCGTTGTGCCCTAATCCTTCTTCAAAGAAGGAACGTCTTTTACATAATCTGGACGTAGTCCGTGCCTTGAAGTTTTACTTACAAGCTACTAAGGATTTTCGTCAAACATCTTTCCTGTTTGTCGTTTACTCTGGACAGAGGAGAGGTCAAAAAGCTTCGGAGCGTAATAAGCCTAGCCTATGAGACTGCTGGACAGCAGCCCCCTGAAAGGATTACAGCTCATTCTACTAGAGCTGTGGCTTCCACCTGGGCCTTCAAAAATGAGGCCTCTGTTGAACAGATTTGCAAGGCTGCGACTTGGTCTTTGCTTCACACTTTTTCAAAATTTTACAAATTTGATACTTTTGCTTCTTCGGAGGCTGTGTTTGGGAGAGAGGTTCTTCAGGCAGTGGTTCCTTCCGCTTAATCCTGCCTTGTCCCTCCCATCATCCGTGTACTTTAGCTTTGGTATTGGTATCCCACAAGTAATGGATGATCCGTGGACTGGATACACTTAACAAGAGAAAACTTAATTTATGCTTACCTGATAAATTTATTTCTCTTGTGGTGTATCCAGTCCACGGCCCGCCCTGTCCTTTTAAGGCAGGTCTAAATTTTAATTAAACTACAGTCACCACTGCACCCTATGGTTTCTCCTTTCTCTGTTTGTTTTCGGTCGAATGACTGGATATGACAGTTAGGGGAGGAGCTATATAGCAGCTCTGCTGTGGGTGATCCTCTTGCAACTTCCTGTTGGGAAGGAGAATATCCCACAAGTAATGAATGATCCGTGGACTGGATACACTACAAAAGAAATAAATTTATCAGGTAAGCATAAATTAAGTTTCTTTAGCTGAAGATAGTGAGGATAGCTTGCTATCCTCTCCTTCTGTGTCAACACCAGCTATGCCCGCGCAAGCGATGCCCAGTACATTTTGTGTAAAATGGACAAATTCTTAGAGGTCCCAGTACACACTGATGCGTTTCCGATACCTAAGAGGGTGGCGGATATCGTGACTAAGGAGTGGGAGAAGCCAGGTGTACCTTTTGTTCCCCCGCCTATATTTAAGAAAATGTTCCCAATTGTTGACCCCAGAAGGGACGCGTGGCAGACGGTCCCTAAGGTAGAGGGGGCAGTTTCAACGCTAGCTAAGTGCACGACTATACCAATAGAAGACAGTTGCGCTTTCAAAGACCCTATGGATAAAAAATTAGAAGGTTTACTTAAGAAAATTTTTGTTCAACAGGGTTTTCTTCTTCAACCAATTTCTTGCATTATTCCTGTAACCACTGCAGCGGCTTTTTGGTTTGAGGAACTAGAAAACTCGCTCCAGAAGGAGACTTCTTATGATGAAGTCATGGACAGAATTCACGCCCTGAAGTTGGCTAATTCTTTCATTACAGATGCCGCTTTGCAGTTAGCTAAATTAGCGGCGAAAAATTCTGGTTTCGCAATCGTGGTGCGCAGAGCGCTTTGGTTAAAATCTTGGTCGGCGGATGTGTCGTCCAAAACAAAATTGCTTAATATTCCTTTCAAGGGTAAGACCCTATTCGGGCCAGAGTTGAAAGAAATTATTTCAGATATCACTGGGGGAAAGGGCCATGCCCTTCCACAGGATAGACCTTTCAAAGCTAAAAATAAGTCTAATTTTCGTTCCTTTCGCAATTTCAGGAACAGACCGGCTTCTACCTCTACAGCCACTAGGCAAGAGGATAACGCACCCCAGCCCAAACCAGCATGGAAACCATTGCAAGGCTGGAACAAGGGTAAACAGGCCAAGAAGCCTGCTGCTGTTACCAAGACAGCATGAAGGGGTAGCCCACGATCCGGGACCGGATCTAGTAGGGGGTAGACTTTCTCTCTTTGCTCAGGCTTGGGCAAGAGATGTTCCGGACCCCTGGGCACTAGAAATTGTCTCTCAGTGGTATCTTCTAGAATTCAAGGACCTTCCTCCAAGGGGAAGGTTCCACATGTCTCGCTTATCTTTAGACCAGATAAAGAGACAGGCATTCTTACATTGCGTAGAAGACCTTTTAAAAATGGGAGTGATACACCCAGTTCCAACAGCAGAACAAGGACTGGGTTTTTACTCAAACCTGTTTGTAGTTCCCAAAACGGAAGGAACTTTCAGGCCAATTCTGGACTTAAAAATTCTAAACAAATTCCTCAGAGTTCCATCATTCAAAATGGAAACCATTCGGACAATTTTACAAATGATCCAGGAGGGTCAATATATGACTACCGTGGACTTAAAGGATGCGTACCTGCATATTCCTATCCTCAAAGATCACCATCAGTTCCTGAGGTTCGCCTTTCTGGACAAGCATTACCAGTTCGTGGCTCTTCCCTTCGGATTGGCCACTGCTCCCAGAATTTTCACAAAGGTGCTAGGGTCCCTTCTAACGGTGCTGAGGCCAAGGGGCATTGCAGTAGCACCTTACCTAGACGACATTTTAATACAAGCGTCGTCCTTTCACAAAGCAAAGGCTCATACAGACATTGTTCTAGCCTTTCTAAGATCTCACGGGTGGAAGGTGAACATAGAAAAAAGTTCTGTCCCCGTTCACAAGGGTTCCCTTCCTGGGAACAATAATAGACTCGGTAGAAATGAAGATCTTTCTGACAGAGGTCAGGAAGTTAAAACTTTCGAACACTTGTCGAGTTCTTCAATCCATTCCTCAACCCTCCATAGCTCAGTGCATGGAGGTAATACGACTAATGGTTGCGGCAATGGACGTGGTTCCCTTTGCTCGAATTCATTTAAGACCATTGCAACTGTGCATGCTCAAACAGTGGAATGGGGATTATTCAGATTTGTCTCCCCAGATTCAAATGGACCAGAAAACCAGAGACTCACTCCTCTAGGTGGTTGTCTCAGGATCACATGTCTCAGGGAATGAGTTTCCGCAGACCAGAGTGGATCATTGTCACGACAGACGCCAGCCTCTTAGGCTGGGGCGCGGTCTGGGAGTCCCTGAAGGCTTAGGGTCTATGGTCTCGGGAAGAATCTCTTCTCCCGTTAAACATTTTGGAATTGAGAGCGATATTAATGCGCTCCAGGCATGGCCTCAACTAGCGGAGGCCAAATTCATCAGATTTCAGTCGGACAACATGACGACTGTAGCGTACATCAATCATCAGGGGGGGACAAAGAGTTCCCTGGCGATGAGGGAGGTATCCAAGATCATCAAATGGGCAGAGGATCACTCCTGCCATCTATCAGCAATTCACATCCCAGGAGTGGACAACTGGGAAGCGGATTATCTGAGTCGTCAGACTTTCCATCCGGGGGAGTGGGAACTTCATCCGGAGGTTTTTGCCCAGTTAACTCAACTATGGGGCATTCCAGATCTGGATCTGATGGCGTCAATTCAGAACTCCAAAGTTCCACGTTACGGGTCCAGGTCCTGGGATCCCAAGACGACATTGGTAGATGCCTTAGTAGCGCCTTGGTCGTTCAATCTAGCTTATGTCTTTCCACCGTTTCCCCTTCTCCCCCGGCTAGTAGCCAGGATCAAACAGGAGAAGGCTTCAGTAATTCTGATAGCTCCTGCATGGCCACGCAGGACTTGTTATGCAGACCTGGTGAATATGTCATCGGTTCCACCATGGAAGCTACCTTTGAGGCAGGACCTTCTAATTCAAGTTCCATTCGAATATCCAAACCTAGTTTCTCTGCAACTGACTGCTTGGAGATTGAACGCTTGATTCTAGCTAAGCGTGGGTTTTCGGAATCAGTTATAGATACTCTGATCCAGGCTAGAAAGCCTGTAACCAGGAAAATTTACCATAAGATATGGCGGAAATATCTTTGCTGGTGCGAATCCAAGGGTTACTCATGGAGTAAGATTAGGATTCCAAGGATACTATCTTTTCTCCAAGAAGGATTGGAGAAAGGTCTGTCAGCTAGTTCCTTAAAAGGACAGATCTGCTCTGTCTGTTTTGTTACACAAGCGTCTGGCAGCCATGCCAGATATTCAGGCGTTTGTACAGGCTTTAGTCAGAATCAAGCCTGTCTACAGACCTGTGGCTCCTACATGGAGTCTAAATTTAGTTCTTTCAGTACTTCAAGGGGTTCCTTTTGAACCTCTACATTCCATATATATTAAGTTACTATCTTGGAAAGTTTTGTTTTTAGTAGCTATTTCTTCTGCTAGAAGAGTTTCTGAATTGTCTGCTTTGCAGTGTAATTCACCCTATCTGGTGTTTCATACAGATAAGGTCGTTTTACGTACCAAACCTGGTTTTCTTCCAAAAGTGGTTTCCAATAAGAATATTAACCAGGAAATAGTTGTTCCTTCTATGTGTCCTAATCCAGTTTCTAACGAGGAACGTCTGTTACACAATCTTGATGTGGTTCGTGCTTTAAAGTTCTATCTAAAAGCAATTAAAGACTTCAGACAAACATCGTCCTTGTTTGTCGTCTATTCTGGCAAGAGAAGAGGTCAAAAGGCGACTGCGACCTCTCTGTCTTTCTGGCTGAAAAGCATCATCCGGTTGGCTTATGAGACTGCTGGAAGGCAGCCTCCTGAACGAATTACAGCTCACTCTACTAGAGCTGTGGCTTCCACATGGGCTTTCAAGAATGAGGCTTCTGTTGAACAGATCTGTAAGGCAGCGACTTGGTCTTCACTGCATACATTTGCCAAATTTTACAAATTCGATACTTTTGCTTCTTCGGAGGCTATTTTTGGGAGAAAGGTTTTACAAGCAGTGGTGCCTTCCGTTTAGGTTACCTGACTTGTTCCCTCGCTTCATCCGTGTCCTAAAGCTTTGGTATTGGTTCCCACAAGTAAGGATGAAGCCGTGGACCGGATACACCAATGTAGGAGAAAACAGAATTTATGTTTACCTGATAAATTTCTTTCTCCTACGGTGTATCCGGTCCACGGCCCACCCTGGCATTTTAGTCAGGTTTAACTTTATTTTTGTAATCTACAGTCACCACTGCACCCTATGGTTCTCCTTTTTCTCCTAACAGTCGGTCGAATGACTGGGGGGGCGGAGCATGAGGGGAGCTATATGGACAGCTCTGCTGTGTGCTCTCTTTGCCACTTCCTGTAGGGATTGAGAATATCCCACAAGTAAGGATGAAGCCATGGACCGGATACACCGTAGGAGAAAGAAATTTATCAGGTAAACATAAATTCTGTTTTTGCTTATTTTTAAATAACATTGTGCTGATTTTCAGAATCCCAACCAAGCCCCAAAGTTTTAGGAGAATACTGATATATTCCTTCTCCAGCTGGCTTCTGTTTGTGTAAAGGGTCTTTTCATATGTGATGGGGGGGGGGGGGGGGAGTGTCTGCTATTTCCCACTTGCAGTGGGTGTTCCAGTAACCTTTTAAACAGAGCTAAACTGGAAGCTTCTAAGTAAGTTTTTAAACGGTTTTATACTGGATCCGTATATATCCGTATCTGTGCATATTATTCTTTATAGTAGTGTCTATTACATGCAGTTATATAAAAATTGGTGTATACTGTCCCTTTAATCTAAGGTAAGACTTTAAGATGACTAAGGTGTCGGACTGTCCCTTAAAAACGAAAGTATACACCAATTTTCATATAACTGCATGAAATAGACACTACTATAAAGAATAATAAGCTCAGATACTGATATAAAAATCCAGTATAAAACCGTTTAAAGAAAACTTACTTAGAAGCACCCAGTTTAGCTCTATTAAAAAGGTAGCTGGAACACCCACTGCAAGTGGGAAATATCAGACACTCCCCCCCTCCCCTTCCTTTGCATATGAAAATCCCTTTACACAATCAGGAGCAAGCTGGAGTAGGTATACATTAGTATTCTCCTAAAACTATGGGGCTTGGTTAGAAGTCAGAAAATCAGAGCAATGTTATTTCAAAATAAGCAAAACTATATATTTAAAAAAACAAACAAACCTGTATGGGCTATATAAATGGATCATCTACAAAATATTTATATAAAGAAAAATCTTGTGCATAATGTCCATTTAAGCATTTTTCAGCTTTTTCTGTGTAGCATTTGTAAAATTCACTTGTTCCAAAATGTTATTAGGCTTTTGTATGCATTTGCAAGTGTGGGTGAGGGAGAAAGCCTTACAGCAGGGTTCTGGATCTTAACATGCTGTATAAGTGGGGCCTGTCTGTGCAAACACAATCCAGCATATGTTAGAAATAGAAAAAAGAACTGTGGAAGTCGCTACATCAACATGCTCAAGCTATATGACATGAAAATGTTTACCAAACATTGTTAAACACAAGTTAGGTCATGGTTAACAGTTGTCTTTTACGGCAGTTTAGATACAGCCACAGGCACTCCACTTTATACTTAATAGTTCATGCACTGAGTGGTTAAGAGTACTTCTTCTTTCTTCCTTCTTCTTTCTTTCTTCGTCTCTCAAGAATCGGAGCATATCATTTTAATAATAAACAAATATTCCGGTTTGCTTCTATTATCAAATTTGTTCTGTATCTTGGTATGCTTTGTAAAGCAATGGTGCATTAAAGCTAAATGTATTAATGCAATAAGGACACTGTGTGAATATGCAGTGGTCACAACATTTATACATTAAATAAAGCAAAAATGTTGGGTTGAGAACTTTCATCAGTCTGTTTATTGTAACCCCTTTATAAATATATATTTTTTTAAATTAAAGGGACATAAAAACCCATGATTCAGAAAGACTACAATTTTTAAAAAAGTTTTCAATTGCTTAGTTTTACTTCATTCAAATTGTATTCTTTGTTAAAAAGCAGGTAGGTATGTTCAGGAGCGTGTGCATGTCTGGAGCACTATATGGCAGCAGTTTTACAAAAATACAGTTCACAATATAATATATTTGCAAGAGCACTAGATGGCAGCAGTGTTTGTTGCCATGCAGTGCTCCAGACACAAGCATGCTGCTTACATTAAAAAAGCAAATTTGATAATAGAAGTAAATTAGACATTTAAAAAACAAAACAAAACTGAATGCTCTGTCTGAATAATAAAAATAAACAAATGTTGGTTACGTATCCCTTAATATGAAGCGCAAACATTTTCTTTTGTGACTCACAGAGCAGATCATTTTAAGAATTTCCAATTTACTTCTATTATCAAATTTGCTTTGTTCCCATGATATTCTGTGTTGAAGAGGTACCTAGGTAGGCACCTGGAGCTTTACATGACAGGGAATAGTGCTGCCATCTAGTGCTCTTGCAAATGGATAACATTCTTGTAAAAGGGCTGCCATATAGTGCTCCAGAAATGGGCCGACTCCTACGCATGTCAATGATTTTTCAACAAAAGATACCAATAGAACAAATAAGAATTGATAATAGAAATAAAGTTTTTTTAAAAATGTATGCTCTGACTCATGAAGACAAATTTGAGTTTCATATCCCTTTTAAATTCTTCAAAATTGTGCTTGGCAGTAATCAAATGATTATGCATTGCAACTCATTTGAATTATTTTTCTTCACAGGTAACCGAGTTAAATGAGGCACTATCAAATGAAGAAAGAAACTTGTTGTCGGTTGCATACAAGAATGTTGTTGGAGCACGGCGTTCATCTTGGAGGGTTATTAGTAGTATTGAACAAAAAACCTCAGCTGATGGAAATGAAAAAAAGATTGAAATGGTACGGGCATACCGTGAAAAAATTGAAAAAGAGTTGGAAGCTGTGTGTCAAGATGTGCTGAATCTTCTGGATAACTTCCTGATCAAGAATTGCAGTGAAACACAATATGAAAGTAAAGTGTTCTACTTAAAAATGAAAGGGGATTATTACAGATATCTTGCTGAAGTGGCCACTGGTGAGAAAAGAGCGACCGTGGTTGAATCTTCAGAGAAGGCTTACAGTGAGGCTCATGAGATAAGTAAAGAGCATATGCAGCCTACTCATCCCATAAGGCTGGGCTTAGCTCTAAACTATTCTGTATTCTACTATGAGATACAAAATGCTCCTGAGCAGGCTTGCCACTTGGCTAAGACTGCTTTTGATGATGCTATTGCAGAGCTGGATACCTTGAATGAGGACTCCTACAAGGACTCAACACTCATCATGCAACTTCTTCGTGACAACCTAACGCTGTGGACAAGCGATCAACAGGATGATGATGGGGGCGAAGGCAACAATTAAGACCAATTAATGGACTGTCAGCCGCACGCAGATGCTACTACCGCAGTCTTTATTTTTTTTCCCACAAGTGGGGGGTTGAGGGGTGGGGGAGGGTTTGGAAGGGACAACCTCCCCAGGGTGGCCCCTTCCACCTGTCTTTGATTGCCTCTTCGACATTTTGCCAAAACACCACGAGTGGAAAGTTAGACTGGCTGTGCTGGTATGGAATGGCAGCCTAACACTGGCACAAGGACTGTTCTGTAGTTAATACAAGTGGAGCTGTTTTTAATTTTAAGTTATCGCTAGGCATAATTAGAAAGAGTTTTAAGAGTAGAAATAACTTAAATGGAATGGCTTTTTTTTTAATACAAAATAGTTTTTGTGGTTCCAGTAAGTTATTTTATATTTATTTTTTAGCTGTATGCACGTCTTATCCTTCTGCTTTATACATGTTTATTTAATATGTTGCGTTTATGTACTTTATGCAGTTTACCTGTTGCAGCATAGTTTACATCCATTTTCTCAGATGATTAACTGACAGTATTCACTCTAAATTATTAACAATTCCTACAAGACAAGCTGTTTTTCTATGCTGACGCATTAAATTATGTCAAGTTTTGATTATTTTTTTTTACACACTTAAACATTATTTCAAAAGTGGTAACTGTTTTGGATTCATCTCTATAGTGGCTAGTAGAAAATAAGTGGGTAAATCAGATATGGACAAAATAAATGTAGGCTATAACCTTCTGAATTTTGTTTGTTCAAAGAAAAAGAAGATATTCAGGTTTGCTTGTACTATACATAGCAGCATCTTTGTGGAAGATACTGTAATTCCTACACACTAGCATTTTCCACTTGTTCACAACTGCCATATGCATGGAGGATCTGGTATCATATTAGGATACAAATTGTACAGTAGCATGTATTAGTTTTAATGGGGCATGGAAACCCTTGATATATTATTATTATTGCTCTATCACTCTATTATGAGCTCAATAGTAACTTGTTGCACACATTTAGACTTCAAATGAATATTTGGAGGTGCAAACCAAACCTTTATTATACTTCTGTTGTTTGTAATATCACTGTGTTTTGACGGGGATCTACAACGCATTGTAAATTTAATAATGGATTCATTTTTAATTTGATTGGATTTTTTTATCCCCCCACAAATTCTGTGTGTTGATTATCCATTTTAATGGTTAACGCAATGAAGTTAAACAAAATCTACTATAAATTTCATGGAAATATTTGTATCCAATTAAGCAATGAAAGCCAGATATTCATTATCACAAAATAAAATGCTTGCTCTCATATAGTGTCTGTGGTGTAGAAAGTAAGTTCGCAAAAAAAAATGGCCATACAATACTAAATTGCAAAACATGCACATAGGTTACAAAATGAACTATTCAAAGATATTTTGTTACATTATTTGAAATATTCATCTTCAATAATCAAGAAGGGATGACTTGGTAAAAGCATATATTTTTTCATATATAGATATAATTTCCAGTGTTTGCATTGCTTCAGATTGTTATCTCCCTGCTTGTTGTAATTTTATGGGTAGCCTTTTACTGGCACTCCATTTTCTAAACGTTCTAGTTTAGAAGTGCATAAAGGAATCTGTACAGGATGTTTTTGCACACTGGAAGGAACTTTGTAGCCTTTCAGAATAGCAGATTTTTTTTTTATATAAGCCATAGGTTATTGCATGACTTGTCATCTACATAATATATAATATTCCGCTAATATAAAATGGTTAACCTCACATTTACTGTTGTACCTATGCTCTATCATACCCATATCTATTACAGCTGGTGATGTGTGCTAACATATGCTTAGCAAATCAAAGTTGACTGCCTGAAGAAAACATAATATACAGGTTTCTTTTTCTTTCCTTTTTTAAATTTATATCCAGTGGTTAGTGTTGTCCTGTCCAGTCTGCAAGTAATTTACTGGAATTACATTAACTGTTTGTTTTTTTTTCTTTTAGTTTGGCTGCTATAAAACATTAAAGATAATGTGAGGGTTTTACTTAGTGAGAGTAGGAAAGATAAAATGGGTTCTAAGCAGCTTTTTTATTTGAATTTTCTCCAACATAGGTGTGTCCGGTCCACGGCGTCATCCTTACTTGTGGGATATTCTCTTCCCCAACAGGAAATGGCAAAGAGCCCAGCAAAGCTGGTCACATGATCCCTCCTAGGCTCCGCCTACCCCAGTCATTCTCTTTGCCGTTGTACAGGCAACATCTCCACGGAGATGGCTTAGAGTTTTTTAGTGTTTAACTGTAGTTTTTCATTATTCAATCAAGAGTTTGTTATTTTCAAATAGTGCTGGTACGTACTATTTACTCAGAAACAGAAAAGAGATGAAGAATTCTGTTTGTATGAGGAAAATGATTTTAGCAACCGTAACTAAAATCCATGGCTGTTCCACACAGGACTGTTGAGAGCATTAACTTCAGTTGGGGGAACAGTTTGCAGTCCTTTGCTGCTTGAGGTATGACACATTCTAACAAGACGATGTAATGCTGGAAGCTGTCATTTTCCCTATGGGATCCGGTAAGCCATGTTTATTACGATTGTAAATAAGGGCTTCACAAGGGCTTATTTAGACTGTAGACATTTTTTGGGCTAAATCGATTGATATTAACACTTATTTAGCCTTGAGGAATCATTTATTCTGGGTATTTTGATATAATAATATCGGCAGGCACTGTTTTAGACACCTTATTCTTTAGGGGCTTTCCCAAAGCATAGGCAGAGTCTCATTTTCGCGCCGGTGTTGCGCACTTGTTTTTGAGAGGCATGGCATGCAGTCGCATGTGAGAGGAGCTCTGATACTTATAAAAGACTTCTGAAGGCATCATTTGGTATCGTATTCCCCTTGGGTTTGGTTGGGTCTCAGCAAAGCAGATACCAGGGACTGTAAAGGGGTTAAAGCTTAAAACGGCTCCGGTTCCGTTATTTTAAGGGTTAAAGCTTCCAAAATTGGTGTGCAATATTTTCAAGGCTTTAAGACACTGTGGTGAAAGTTTGGTGAATTTTGAACAATTCCTTCATGTTTTTTCGCAATTGCAGTAATAAAGTGTGTTCAGTTTAAAATTTAAAGTGACAGTAACGGTTTTATTTCAAAACGTTTTTTGTACTTTCTTATCAAGTTTATGCCTGTTTAACATGTCTGAACTACCAGATAGACTGTGTTCTGAATGTGGGGAAGCCAGAATTCCTATTCATTTAAATAAATGTGATTTATGTGATAATGACAATGATGCCCAAGATGATTCCTCAAGTGAGGGGAGTAAGCATGGTACTGCATCATTCCCTCCTTCGTCTACACGAGTCTTGCCCACTCAGGAGGCCCCTAGTACATCTAGCGCGCCAATACTCCTTACTATGCAACAATTAACGGCTGTAATGGATAATTCTGTCAAAAACATTTTAGCCAAAATGAACCCTTGTCAGCGTAAGCGTGGATGCTCTGTTTTAGTTACTGAAGAGCATGACGACGCTGATATTAATATCTCTGAAGGGCCCCTAACCCAATCTGAGGGAGCCGGGGAGGTTTTGTCTGAGGGAGAAATTACTGATTTAGGGAACATTTCTCAGCAGGCTGAATCTGATGTGATTACTTTTAAATTTAAATTGGAACATCTCCGCATTTTGCTTAAGGAGGTATTATCCACTCTGGATGATTGTGAAAATTTGGTCATCCCAGAGAAACTATGTAAAATGGACAAGTTCCTAGAGGTGCCGGGGCTCCCAGAAGCTTTTCCTATACCCAAGCGGGTGGCGGACATTGTTAATAAAGAATGGGAAAGGCCCGGTATTCCTTTCGTCCCTCCCCCCATATTTAAAAAATTGTTTCCTATGGTCGACCCCAGAAAGGACTTATGGCAGTCAGTCCCCAAGGTCGAGGGAGCGGTTTCTACTTTAAACAAACGCACCACTATTCCCATAGAGGATAGTTGTGCTTTCAAAGATCCTATGGATAAAAAATTAGAAGGTTTGCTTAAAAAGATGTTTGTTCAGCAGGGTTACCTTCTACAACCCATTTCATGCATTGTCC
Source organism: Bombina bombina (assembly GCF_027579735.1). Classification (NCBI taxonomy): domain Eukaryota; kingdom Metazoa; phylum Chordata; class Amphibia; order Anura; family Bombinatoridae; genus Bombina; species Bombina bombina. The sequence goes on from NC_069501.1 coordinate 666,487,363, forward strand.
CTGTCACTACAGCCGCATATTTCTGGTTTGATGAACTGATTAAGGTGCTCGATAGTGACTCTCCTCCTTATGAGGAGATTATGGACAGAGTCAATGCTCTCAAATTGGCTAATTCTTTCACTCTAGACGCCTCTTTGCAATTGGCTAAGTTAGCGGCTAAGAATTCTGGGTTTGCTATTGTGGCGCGCAGAGCGCTTTGGTTGAAATCTTGGTCGGCTGATGCGTCTTCCAAGAACAAGCTACTAAACATTCCTTTCAAGGGGAAAACGCTGTTTGGTCCTGACTTGAAAGAGATTATCTCTGATATCACTGGGGGTAAGGGCCATGCCCTTCCTCAGGATCGGCCTTTCAAGGCAAAAAATAGACCTAATTTTCGTCCCTTTCGTAAAAACGGACCAGCCCAAGGTGCTACGTCCTCTAAGCAAGAGGGTAATACTTCTCAGGCCAAGCCAGCTTGGAGACCAATGCAAGGCTGGAACAAGGGAAAGCAGGCAAAGAAACCTGCCACTGCTACCAAGACAGCATGAAATATCGGCCCCCCGATCCGGGACCGGATCTGGTGGGGGGCAGACTCTCTCTCTTCGCTCAGGCTTGGGCAAGAGATGTTCTGGATCCTTGGGCGCTAGAAATAGTCTCCCAGGGTTATCTTCTGGAATTCAAGGGACTTCCCCCAAGGGGAAGGTTCCACAGGTCTCAGTTGTCTTCAGACCACATAAAAAGACAGGCGTTCTTACATTGTGTAGAAGACCTGTTAAAAATGGGAGTGATTCATCCTGTTCCATTGAGAGAACAAGGGATGGGGTTCTACTCCAATCTGTTCATAGTTCCCAAAAAAGAGGGAACATTCAGACCAATCCTAGATCTCAAGATCTTAAACAAATTTCTCAAGGTCCCATCTTTCAAGATGGAAACCATTCGAACTATCCTTCCTTCCATCCAGGAAGGTCAATTCATGACCACGGTGGATTTAAAGGATGCGTATCTACATATTCCTATCCACAAGGAACATCATCGGTTCCTAAGGTTTGCATTCCTGGACAAACATTACCAGTTCGTGGCGCTTCCTTTCGGATTAGCCACTGCTCCAAGGATTTTCACAAAGGTACTAGGGTCCCTTCTAGCTGTGCTAAGACCAAGGGGCATTGCAGTAGTACCTTACCTGGACGACATTCTGATTCAAGCGTCGTCCCTCCCTCGAGCAAAGGCTCACACGGACATCGTCCTGGCCTTTCTCAGATCGCACGGCTGGAAAGTGAACGTGGAAAAGAGTTCTCTATCCCCGTCAACAAGGGTTCCCTTCTTGGGAACAATTATAGACTCCTCAGAAATGAGGATTTTTCTAACAGAGGCCAGAAAGACAAAGCTTCTGGACTCTTGTCGAATACTTCATTCCGTTCCTCTTCCTTCCGTAGCTCAGTGCATGGAAGTGATCGGGTTGATGGTAGCGGCAATGGACATAGTTCCTTTTGCGCGCATTCATCTAAGACCATTACAACTGTGCATGCTCAGTCAGTGGAATGGGGACTATACAGACTTGTCTCCAAAGATACAAGTAAATCAGAGGACCAGAGACTCACTCCGTTGGTGGCTGTCCCTGGACAACCTGTCACGAGGGATGACATTCCACAGACCAGAGTGGGTCATTGTCACGACCGACGCCAGTCTGATGGGCTGGGGCGCGGTCTGGGGATCCCTGAAAGCTCAGGGTCTTTGGTCTCGGGAAGAATCTCTTCTACCGATAAATATTCTGGAACTGAGAGCGATATTCAATGCTCTCAAGGCTTGGCCTCAGCTAGCGAGGACCAAGTTCATACGGTCAATCAGACAACATGACGACTGTTGCGTACATCAACCATCAGGGGGGAACAAGGAGTTCCCTAGCGATGGAAGAAGTGACCAAGATTATTCTATGGGCGGAGTCTCACTCCTGCCACCTGTCTGCTATCCACATCCCGGGAGTGGAAAATTGGGAAGCGGATTTTCTGAGTCGTCAGACATTGCATCCGGGGGAGTGGGAACTCCATCCGGAAATCTTTGCCCAAGTCACTCAACTTTGGGGCATTCCAGACATGGATCTGATGGCCTCTCGTCAGAACTTCAAAGTTCCTTGCTACGGGTCCAGATCCAGGGATCCCAAGGCGGCTCTAGTGGATGCACTAGTAGCACCTTGGACCTTCAAACTAGCTTATGTGTTCCCGCCGTTTCCTCTCATCCCCAGGCTGGTAGCCAGGATCAATCAGGAGAGGGCGTCGGTGATCTTGATAGCTCCTGCGTGGCCACGCAGGACTTGGTATGCAGATCTGGTGAATATGTCATCGGCTCCACCTTGGAAGCTACCTTTGAGACGAGACCTTCTTGTTCAGGGTCCGTTCGAACATCCGAATCTGGTTTCACTCCAGCTGACTGCTTGGAGATTGAACGCTTGATTTTATCGAAGCGAGGTTTCTCAGATTCTGTTATCGATACTCTTGTTCAGGCCAGAAAGCCTGTAACTAGAAAGATTTACCACAAAATTTGGAAAAAATATATCTGTTGGTGTGAATCTAAAGGATTCCCTTGGGACAAGGTTAAGATTCCTAGGATTCTATCCTTCCTTCAAGAAGGATTGGAAAAAGGATTATCGGCAAGTTCCCTGAAGGGACAGATTTCTGCCTTGTCGGTGTTACTTCACAAAAAACTGGCAGCTGTGCCAGATGTTCAAGCCTTTGTTCAGGCTCTGGTTAGAATCAAGCCTGTTTACAAACCTTTGACTCCTCCTTGGAGTCTCAATTTAGTTCTTTCAGTTCTTCAGGGGGTTCCGTTTGAACCCTTACATTCCGTTGATATTAAGTTATTATCTTGGAAAGTTTTGTTTTTAGTTGCAATTTCTTCTGCTAGAAGAGTTTCAGAATTATCTGCTCTGCAGTGTTCTCCTCCTTATCTGGTGTTCCATGCAGATAAGGTGGTTTTACGTACTAAACCTGGTTTTCTTCCAAAAGTTGTTTCTAACAAAAACATTAACCAGGAGATTATCGTACCTTCTCTGTGTCCGAAACCAGTTTCAAAGAAGGAACGCTTGTTGCACAATTTGGATGTTGTTCGCGCTCTAAAATTCTATTTAGATGCTACAAAGGATTTTAGACAAACATCTTCCCTGTTTGTTGTTTATTCAGGTAAAAGGAGAGGTCAAAAAGCAACTTCTACCTCTCTCTCTTTTTGGATTAAAAGCATCATCAGATTGGCTTACGAGACTGCCGGACGGCAGCCTCCCGAAAGAATCACGGCTCATTCCACTAGGGCTGTGGCTTCCACATGGGCCTTCAAGAACGAGGCTTCTGTTGATCAGATATGTAGGGCAGCGACTTGGTCTTCACTGCACACTTTTACCAAATTTTACAAGTTTGATACTTTTGCTTCTTCTGAGGCTATTTTTGGGAGAAAGGTTTTGCAAGCCGTGGTGCCTTCCATTTAGGTGACCTGATTTGCTCCCTCCCTTCATCCGTGTCCTAAAGCTTTGGTATTGGTTCCCACAAGTAAGGATGACGCCGTGGTCCGGACACACCTATGTTGGAGAAAACAGAATTTATGTTTACCTGATAAATTTCTTTCTCCAACGGTGTGTCCGGTCCACGGCCCGCCCTGGTTTTTTAATCAGGTCTGATAATTTATTTTCTTTAACTACAGTCACCACGGTACCATATGGTTTCTCCTATGCTATTATTCCTCCTTAACGTCGGTCGAATGACTGGGGTAGGCGGAGCCTAGGAGGGATCATGTGACCAGCTTTGCTGGGCTCTTTGCCATTTCCTGTTGGGGAAGAGAATATCCCACAAGTAAGGATGACGCCGTGGACCGGACACACCGTTGGAGAAAGAAATTTATCAGGTAAACATAAATTCTGTTTTTTTTTTAATTGCACCTGCCTATAACTGTTTCTCTAATGAAATGATTATCGCTGCATTAATCTCAATACAATATTGTGCATGCTAGTGTTGTATTTCTATAACGTAGCTTGAAATTAAATTATACAATAGATGTTATGTATTCCTATGGCAAGCCAACTAGTCTTCACATTTACTGCCTTTATTTTTTTAAAACTTAAACTGTTTTTCATTGAGAATTAAGGAAGAAAGGGTAGACCTCATTCTACCAAATTGTAATAGTCACTTAATTGGTATGCTATGGATGTTGCTATTGTGACATGCAATTACTTTGTTTTGTTCTAAATATAAAAAATTTAAAAAAAGGGAAAAAAATTATGAAAAAATAAATAAATAAAATGATTTGGGTAAATGGGGCTGTGAGTGGAAACATAAACACCAGTGTTAGCCTAACCTCAATGTCTGGTGTTAGTTATGGTGAAATTCTAATTATCAATGTGTAGAAAAATGACTGTTTTAATAAGCCTATGTTTGTGCTTTGTCATGTTAATGCAGTGAATTATTTAAAGTCAAATTAGTGAATTTTCTTTATTTTTCTTCCTTTTTTTTTTTTATTACGTTTTCCGTGTTTTTAAATACTGAATTTTATTTAGCACACGGATCATTTCTAGCAGTTTTTCCTCAGTGATGGAATATCATGAATGTGGTTCATTATGTAACTGTCGCACATTAAGCAAATAAACTTACAGATCTGATGTGGGTGCTGCTTAAGATATTTGTTTGTACAGCTTTTTCTTTTCTTTTTAAGACTTGGGTTCTTAGGTTTTGAAGATGCTCATATTCTGAAGTAAACATAGTTAAAATAAGAGTTAACCATATTTACCTTTATTTTGGCAGTGGGCTCTTGAGGAAACAAAAATAGCAATGGTGATTAAATTGACTGAATTTATAATTTTTACATTTGTTACGTTGGGTTCTTTTAAAAGCAGGGCTTAAAGGGACATTTTAACACAAAGTAAATGCTAGATAAAATGATGCATTAAAAGAAAATATTAGTTTGAGGAAAACATATAGATGTATTTTTTTTTTTTTTTTTAAGATTCATTAGTTGTTTAAATATTGACAAAATAAGTGTAATGTTTTAGTGTCAATAAAGCAATGGGAGCTGCCATGTTGTAACTTAGGTTAACTTCTCTGCTGTGGCCATTTGGGGACTATTATAAATAGGTCACTAGAGTGTGCAGCCAATGGCTGTGCGGAATATAACATTGTTCTGCACTTCCATTTCTAACAGGAACTGAAAAGCCCACAATTTCAGAATGGAATTACAGGTAAAGCAGACAAAATAAATATAGTATATTGCAGACTTTATTTTTATATATATATGTGTGTGTGTGTGTGTTATTTTATACTACCATCTCAATGTGTTTAATTTCCCTTTAAAAAGTCCAAGGAGCCACAGCTCCTAAAATTTTACATCTGACTCCTGATCAATGGTAAAACATTATTTACTGTTGTTTCAACAACTAGCTTCTTATGCTACTATGTTTTGGAAGCCTGCCCTTATGGTGTGACAATAAAGGAAGTTTAATTAGCAATGTTAGAAGTTTTTATATCATGCAGATTTATAGTTTGTTAAATACTGTTACACTTCACTTAACATTGTAGTCAATTCACCAATCTCCTGACGCCCCACATCAATGCTTACAAACAGATGTTAAGTAATTACACATCAGAACCTTTAAAAAATATCTGCACACTTTTAACTTTCTTTTGTTCTTTTGATCTTTTGAGCAGGTTTGAAAATTGGAAACTGCTTGTCTGGGCAGTAGTGGACCATAATGCGGATTCATTTTATCATCTTCCTTTTCAGGTGTTTTGCTTTATGAATGAGATATTGCTCCAACTTGCATGAAAGTTGTTTTATGTGTTTTTTTTATTTATTTTATTTTTGAGGTTACATTATGATACTGACATTACAACAGGGGATTGTAGTCTTTTTTTTTTAATTATTATTATTTTTCTTTTTTTAAATCAGCCTAAAAGTGTGCCACAGATGCACAAACTCTTTTTTGGAGTTACCCAGTGTAATGCATCTTAGGCCAGTTTTTTTTTTTCTTTAACCAAAAAAAAAAGTATTTTGGATAAAATACTGTAATCATTATATAGGAAGCTGAGGTCAGTTCCATTTATAAAGTAAAATATTGCTACACTTCCTTTTTAAGTCTTTGTTGAACACTGGAGATCTGCAACTACAAAACCAGATTCTTAGGGCAAACTCATCTGTGCATCATCCTACAAATACTTTAAAGGTGGGAGCTTGATTCTAGTTTTTTGTGTGTGTGTATATTGTGATCTGTGCACTTATCTTATACTGCTGGTTGTAATATCAAGTGTCTTGTGTTCAGTTTTCACATTCTCAAAAAGCACTTCCTCAATTTGCCTTGTACATGTTTCTTTAATATCACGCTTTTTAAAAGTCAAGATCTAGCACTGTTATTGTTTGTCCAACTTCTAAGTGTTTGTGTTATCTCTGAGTTGTTATTGGTGTCCTTGCACATAGATACATCCCAGTACAACTGATAATTTAATAACAGGCTCTAAGTGACGTCCCCAGCTTTTTTTTTTTTTTTTTTTAATTATTTTTATTTGAGAACACAAAAATACAAATATAGAAGAAATATAAATCTGAACGTATAGCATAGAAAGACATCATAAAATTCAATTCATAGTCAGCAATAAAATGATCAATATCAATACACTATTAGTGAATATTGAAATTATACAATAAATGCCAAAATTTATTACAGTTGCTATCTTAACTTTAAACCCAACGTAGACACATACACTGTGAATTTTTAATACATACAATTACTAAAATACGGATAAATCCAAAATAAATCAAATAAAAGGATTTTCATTTTTCCAATATAGTTGTGTTGTCTTACTAAAACATAGTTGTGTATCTTATCTTAATAGAAAAAGTGAAATAACCAAATTTACAACCTCTTATTAGTTAACCACATTCTCTCATATAGCAAAATATATGAAGAAATATCATTCGTCAATTTGTAGTGCACCAACATTTAAAGCCTACTCATTATTGACATAATATAAGTGGCCCTTCTAGAGTACAATAAAGAATAACAATTATGGATCTAAACAACTGAGTATGACTGGCATTGGCATCTTATCTCGTCAACATATACTACCTAATGTTTTTTTTAATTTTGTTTATAAACTTTATTTATGACAAAAGAGAATAGCAATAAATAAATTTCTCAACCAAGCAATTTACATAATATAATGCAGCACTAGAACAATAAAACAAAAATAAAAAGAACGATACAAAAAGTACATAGCTATCACTGAATGTCACAGCCGAGTTACCGAGTACTCGGATTAATACCTCGACTATGGTAGATATAAGGTAACAGGAATGGGACCCGGCTTCAAATACATCTAGCTAGTTATTTCACATTCTTCCCTATTGTGCTTTTAGAGAACATTTTTTAAGTGTTATCAACAATTAATCCTGCATGCGTAGGCAATAAATACAGACCCGAGCAAGACAAACCAGACCTAACGAGGCAAACATTAACCAAACGAAAAAATAACAACTGAACAAAACAAGACAATAGAAAACAGAGCGAAACAAATCAACCCAAAACCAAACATAACAAAACAGGCCAAACAAAAAAAGGTAGCGCCCTCTCACCACTCCGGTCCCCCCCGGAATCCCTCACTCCACGCCCCCAGCCCAATCTCCAGGAAAGTGCCCTGCCAGGATATTTGTCAGAACAAATTCAGAATCCCTGAATGGTTTGATCATTTTTATTTGATATGCTAAAGGCAGGGATCTTATAAATTTCTCCCATTTTCTGAAGAAGGCGGGCAAGTGGAGATCATGAGGGAAGGGCATGTTAAACTGCTCTGTTGTAAATTGGCTAACTATGGCTGCTTTGAGTTGGGCCATTGTAGGAGCAGAGCGTGCCTTCCATAGTTTAAGGATGAGATTACGCCCCGTTAATATAATTGTATTTATAAGGCTATAGTTTTTGTTTATTCCTTGAAATCTCACCAGAAAGAAGATCTCAATAGAAGTTAGCTCATGTTCCAGTTTTAGGGCGGTGCTCATCCAATTTGAGATCTTTCTCCAGGATTGGAGAATTTTAGGGCAACCCCACAAGCAATGGAATAGGTCTGCGTCCAGCATCGAGCATTTAGGACAAAGAACCCTTTCATTATACCATTTAGATAACATTCCTGGGGTAAAATACATCTCAAGTCCAATTTTTATCTGAGATTCTCTCCATGTAGTAGGAACCCAACTCTGTTGGATGATTTTAAAGCTCCCAACAATGGTTTGCTTATCTATACCTGGGAATTGAATAGACCATTTAACAACCATCTCGTCGACCTGCAAACTCGAGGGTTTCTGAATTGCAAGTAAGTATAATGGGGACATTTCAAATATCCCAGAGGCATAAATGGAAATCCTGGACTGTAGTTCGCCCATGGACCAATTATTCCCATAGTTCTTGAGCAACTCCTGAAGAAAATGCCTAACTTGAAGGTAGGCGTAGAATTTGCGAGCCCCTAGATTGAATTTATTTGCAATTTCAGCATAGGTTAATGGGTGCCCTTCTGCTCCTAGAAGTTGACTCATGGTTTTTAAACCTTTCAAATCCCAGTCTTTAAATATCTTATTTGAGAGTCCAGGGCTGAAGTTGGGGTTGCCGCATATGGGTAGATATTGCGAAACATGCGGTGAGCACTCCAACTCTACACAGTCTCTGCCACGCTATTATAATGTTCCTAAAGGTGGACAAACAGAATATATTTGAAGGAAGAGAAGTCAATGGACAATGCAATAAAGCCTTCAACTGGAAAGGGGCCACTAGCCGCGATTCCCAACCAAGAGCAGAAATCTGATCTTTACCAGTTATCCAGTCCAGCGCAAATCTGGCTATGGTCACTACATTGTAAATCTGGATATTAGGAAGTGCGAGTCCAGCTGCCAATTTGGAGTTCATGAGGCGATGGGGGGCAATCCGTGGTTTTTTTCCTTTCCACAAAAATTTAGAGCAGGCTCTATTATATAGAGCAATAACCTTTTTGTGCAGAAACAAAGGAATATTTTGGAAAATGTACATAAGTTTAGGAAAAATAATTGATTTAATTAGTATTACACAAGCAGATAAAGAAATAGGCGGTCCATTCCTCCAATTTTTTACTACAAAGCGCAACCCCGAGCCCATAGTTTAATTTATACCAGTCCTCCGGGTTTCTAGATATTCGAAGACCTAAATTAGTAATCTGAGAGACTTCTATGAAGGGGTGCTTCACATCGCATAAAGGCTTTCTATAGAGCCACATTAGTTCTGATTTCAGGGCATTGACCCTAAATCCGGAAATCTCGCCAAACTCGTGGATAATGTCCTGGAGTGTTGGCAGAGTGACCTTGAGGTTAGATAAAAATTGCAACAGGTCGTCTGCATATAGTAGCAGGACCAGATTCTCGCCTGCCAATGAGATGCCTTCCAACTCTTGACGTAGACGTATGGCCAGGGGTTCCAAAGATTGGACACCCCTGTCTGGTCCCTCTGTACAAAATGAATCATTGGGAGGTCACGTTGTTAATAATGACCGAAGATGTAGGGGCGCTATAAATCAACCGAATATAGTTGTGAAAAAACCCGGAAAGTCCGAATTTATCTAGAGTAAAGAACAAGTGGTCCCAACTGACCCGATCCAAGGACTTCTCAGCGTCGACCATTAGGATGGCCTTATCTAGGATCTCGTGGAAAATAGAAGACTTATGTCTATTCCAGAAGGACTCAATGAGCACTAACAATTTCCTCGTGTTTCTCACAGGATTCCGCCCTGGCATAAATCCAGATTGGTTCTCATGAATTAGGTCTCCGATGTAAGGTTTCAGTCTAGAAGCTACAATGGTCGCTAGTAATTTGTAGTCAGTGTTAAGGACTGAAATGGGTCTGAAAGAACTTGGAAGCTCAGGGTCCTTACCCTTTTTTAAGATTAGCATGATATTTGCAGCTGAAAAAAAAGGTGAACACTTGGTATTATCTGAAAAATTGAATAGTCTGGTCAGTATAGGAATCGCCTGGGTTTGTAACATTCTGTAAAATTCAATAGGAAATTAATCTGGCCCGGCCGCTTTATTAGGTTTAGCGTTCTTGATTGTTAGTATAATCTCTTCAGAGATAGGGGCATTAATAGAACCCCTCGCTACCGACGACAATCTAGGTGTCTTAATCTTCTCCCAGAATTCTCTTTGCTTTACTAGATTAGGAGGATCTGGTTTGTACAAATCTTGAAAAAACTCGAAGAACACTCGTTCAATATCGGGGTGACTCGTGTACCTCGTTGCCCCTTGTTTAATGGGTGAAATTTCTGGCTAAAAATTTAGCCGATCTACCTACGAATTCGCTATATCGAGCTTTTGGTCTAAGCTCTTCTTGGGCACTATTCTGCTTCATATGCATATCCCAAAGTGCCTTAGCCCTTACGTAAGCGTCCCAATATCCTTTGCTAGAGTTATTTAAATATGCTCTAAAAGAGTTTTTTTACTTGATTGGCAAGCTGTCTGGCAACCTGACTACATTTCTTCTTCCAGTGTGTTGTATACTATTTAATTTCCCCGCGTAGAACGGCCTTAGCAGCCTCCCAAAACACTTCAACTTTATCCAAATAATTGCCATTATTTTTAAGATAATCTGCCCACTTGAATCGTAGCCAGTTTTGGAAGCTGGCATTGTTGCTTAAAAATCTGGGGAAATAAATGCAATTATTACCTGAGTTCCTACTACCGGAACTGCAGCTCAGCGAGATGGCAGCGTGGTCGGATATTACTATGTCCTCGATTTTAGTCACCCAATTCCATCTCGGTAAAGAATCTGAGACAAGAAAGTAGTCGATCCTAGAGAATGCTTGCTGAGCTTGAGACAAGCATGTAAATACACGCGCGTCCGGGTTCTGAACCCGCCAAATGTCCACCAGACCCAACTGCGATCAGAATTTTTGGAAGATGCAAACTTTCCTACCTCTGCTGTTTAGGGATCTTTTTTTAGAACAATCCAGAGTTGCATCTGCTGTCAAGTTGAAGTCTCCCGCAGTAATTAGATTCTGCCCTATGAATTTATGTAACCTGACCATTAAGGCCGCCCAAAAGTTATGGTCAATTTGATTAGGACCATATATATATTACAAAGTATGTATTTAATCTTTTTGATCGCAATCTCCAAGATCAGAAATCTACCTTCAGGGTCCGCTTCAGTGTTACTTACTTGATAGTCCAAATTCCGATTCAATAAAATGGGGACCCCCCTCTTCCTGGTTGTGGACAGTGCGGCAATAACCTCCCCGACCCACTTAGTTCTAAGTTTAGGAATTTCTGGTGGTTTGAGATGTAATTCCTGCAGAAAAACTATGTCAGGGTTAAATTTCCCCAAGTATTTTATTATAGATTTCCTTTTAATTGGGGAGGTTATGCCGCCCACGTTCCAGGATAATAAATTAAAATTAGATGCCATCAAATCCTAATAACTATCAGCGTATAGATAGGGAGGGGGAGGCCGACCGAGGACGAGGGGCCCAGGGCGAGCCGGCGCATGGGAGAAGGTGCAGGAAAGGAGGGGGAGGGAAGAGAGAAGAAAAAAAAAATAACAACCATAAGACATGTAACACATATAAAACTCCTGAGCAGAAAAAAACCCCAGAATAAAACACGAGCCTACGGTTTAGGACCTAGCTATTTTAGGGGACTCCAGCTTCTCGACAGAAAGTCTCAGCTTCCAAGACATTGTTTAATGTATGAGAAATTCCCTCTTTCAGTACCACTAGCTTTGCGGGGTATATCAGTTTAATGTTGTAGTTTTCCCTCTGTAACCTACCGTAGAAAAAAGACATCTCTTCTCTTAGATAAGGTTTCAGAGGAAAAATCTTGAAAGATTAGTAACTTGTGTGAATCTAGGACAAAAGGGTTACATTTCCTGTAATGCTTAAGGTATAGCAATTTGTCTTTGAAAATTGACAAATTTGAATATCACTGGCCTCGGTCTATAGCCCTCAGTGTGTTCCCTACGCGGCCCTATTCTATGGACCCTCTCTATCTGGAAGGGAGCAGCAGGATCTGGAATCTGCAGTGCCTTAGGTAATGTATTGGATACAAAAGTCATTTAATCTTGAAATTCGGGGAGGCCGATCACTTTTAAGTTATTACGTCTTGAGCAGTCCTCAAGATCTTCGATATTGAGTCTATCTTCTAGGTCAGAGACTCTGTTTTCGACTTCATCTAATCTTGATGAGAACTGCCTGACCTCAGCCGTAAGATTTGATATCTCATTCCTGATCTCAAGTTTAATCAAATCGAATTAAGGGAGTAGGATTTTGGCAACTTCAGCTGCATATTCTGCCATACTATTACCTGTGGGGGCCCCTTTATCTGGGGGTATGTCAATACTGGAGTCCAGATTCCTGCTGCTCCCTTTTTTGTCTTTGGGTTTGGGGGGCATATTGGAAGGTGAACTCTTTTGGAGCATATATCTGTCCATGAACCGAGAAAGCCCCGGAGTATTACAAGTGTTTGAATAAGGAAAAGGGAGAATTAACCAGAGAATAGGATGTGTCAGAGTCCAAAGGCGGGCTCAGTGTAATTTAATCTGCAAAGATACTTAATGGTAATAACACACTCTTATCCAATGTTTCCGCAAAAACTAGAATGCTCCCTTAGTGTATATCTTGAGCGCGTCCCCAAGGAAAAAAAACAACAAAGGGAAAATTGTGAGCTGTTATAGTTGTACTTCCGCTATTTGTATTGTTTATGTATAGTTAACGACACAAAATAATATTACCTATAATAGTTATATTGCAAAAATTTACAAAATTTTAGCCTGTCATACGCAGGGCAAAAAAAAAATCTAAATCCAAGACCTTACTAAAGTGCTTATGCTTCAGTTCTTAAAGTTATTTAAATATTAGCTAGTCCTAAGTGCAGAATTTTTTTATAACAAGGTGCTTCCTATTGTGCTTATGTTTCTACTAAATGTGGTGGAATTAATAACATATTTTTTATATATGTGATAGTGTTCTTAAAAGCTTTCATGGAGAATAAAGAGAGAGTGAAGTACCCCTAAACAGAGTTCCTCTTAATGTTGTGTATACTCCTATTGCTAGTGTTGCTATTACCCTTAGCAGCCCCCCGAGGAAAAAAGTTATACAACAAATGCTTCCTGGAGAGCTTATGCTTCTATTGTGTGTGGTGGCCTCAGTTTAAGCTAGCTTAGAGAAAAAAAAAAAAAAAAACGAATTGAGAAAAAGTGCCGCATAATAGTGCAAGTACATCTAACGTGATTATTAGACTCCTAGTTCTTAGATTTAACTAAAATTCTGGCCTGATACAGCGACCACTTAGTGACCAAATACTTTCAGAGAGAATGTGGTCAAATTACCTACCAATGTTAAACCCAGAAGAAAAAAGAACAAATTTACACATATGCTCTGTATAGTGCTAGCTGACTCCACAGTACATAGAGACAAAAAAAAAAAACTCCAGCGGGGTGTGTGTAACCCTGGTAATTGTACAAAACCTTAAAGACAGGTCAATTATAACAAAAGGTCATGTGGAACATAGGATGGCATAAGCTGTGCAAGGTTTAAATTCAGTTAGCCCAGGCTCTGTTACATCTGCATAGATATAGAGAGAAAAGACAAAAAATAGCAGCAATGAGAGAGCACATCAATATACCATTGTGACCAATATATACCAATGATATAACAAAGTTGAGTTAAGGAAAGGAGATGGTAGCAATGATAAACTCCTTAGTAGTGAAATGTCCCCAGACTCATCATAACACAGTATCTATCTAACTTTGCGCTCCTTGAGTTAATGATCAGGTTAGCTGGTAGAGCACCGGGAGGATGCTGGAAGGTGGCGGCACCAGCCACTGTGCACAATTAGGCTGTAAATTGGAACTTCCAACGCATGATCGCAATCCTAGGACCCAAGCCTAAATCTGGCCAAGGGAAACAGCGAAGGCTGGTGATGGCTTAGCCTCACATAGAGGCGAGGAGCTGTCCGAGACACCTGCAGTTACCTGTCGGCCCCACCTCCAGCCGGAAGTCTGTCAGGTCCCCAGCTTTTGTAGTACTGACCTAGTATATGCCTCTCTTGTCAAATGCATAATACAGCTCTGTCTTTTGGATTCTGCCGTTCCTGAAAGGGCATGTAATGGATCCAATACGTTATCAATCACTCAAACTTTACCAGAAGCAAAAGTACAATTCTGAGTTCATCCTTATTTGAACCATTTTTCTTTCCTAAGATATGGAGAGTCCACAACGTCATTCAATTACTAGTGGGAATATCACTCCTGGCCAGCAGGAGGAGGCAAAGAGTACCACAGCAAAGCTGTTAGGTGTCACCCCCCCTACCCATAATCCCCAGTCATTTTCTTTGCCTCTGTCAATGGAGGAGGCAAAATTTTGTTTCTGTAGAAATTAATTCCTTTTTCGGGTACTTTTCCCTGCAAGCAATGATTTGGGTTTAGCTGAGTCTATACTAATCTCTTCAGTATAGTAGTGGTGGCTTTTAAGCAGTTAGGAAGTTGTGAGGTAGTCCTTGCTTTGTTTCCTAACACATTGCTGCCCATGGTACAGAAAGCCAGAGTTGGTTACACTGTTCTTTCTTTTTACTGGTCTTTGTAAGGAGTATGTGTCCTTTCACGCCTTGTAAGCTGTCTTCCTGCTGGACAGCTAGACTGCAGGTAAGTGCTTTTGTCTTCTAGGTCTTGTAGACTTGCACTTCAGAAGAATATGTCATATGCAGTAGATGGGGACATTTTTAAAATCCTTTATACAAGATTTTCTTTGGCAGTGGGCAGGCACATTATGTATGTTGAGACTAGGGGTTAATCTTCCCTTTATTGGGACGTTTTTCCTCTTTGGGCTAATTTTGTTGAAATACTTTATTAGTATGTGTGTGGTTTATGTTTTATACAGGGATTTATGTATAAACTTAAAATTTGGCAGTTTTTTTTTTTGCTTGCTTAGCTAGAACAGGCTAACTGACAGACTGCTTGAGTGTTTGTGTAAATTAGAGTCACTAAACCCAAAATCTTTCTTTCACGATTCAGATAGAGAATACAAATTAAAACAACATTACAATTTACTTCTATTATTTATTTTGCTTTGTTTTTTAGATATCCTTAGTTGAAGAAAAACAATGCACATGGTGAGCCAATCACACGAGGCTTCTATGTGCAGCAACCAATCAGCAGCTACTGAGCATATCTAGATATGCTTTTCAGCAAAGAATATCAAGAGAATAAAACAAATTAGATAATAGAAGTAAATTAGAAAGATGTTTAGAATTGCATTCTCTTTCTAAATCATGAAAGAAAAATTGTGGGTTTCATGTCCCTTTAAGCTCCGGTGTTATAGGCAGAGGGAAATGCGGGTCTTTAACTTGCTGTGTAGTTTCCTCTCTCTGCTGTCGTATATTCACAAAGCGGAGCGCGTCATTGAATTTCAGTCTCTTCAGTATCGATCTACTATATGATTGTTTTAGAGACTTCTGGCAGCCAAATTGTCTATAAGTGTTATGGTAAGGTACCTAAGCCTGTCTGAGGTGTAGGGGGCATGATTGGTTTATTATTTTAAAGAATTTTTGCATAACGTTAAGCGGCTGTGGTATTAAAAATTCTTAAATTGAAAGTGTATTTTTAAAAAAAAATACAATTTGGGGAATTTTTTATTTAGTATTATGGATATGGACCAAGACTCTGTCTTTTGACAAATGCTTGTTATGCCATGAGGCACACATTGTTTTGCCTATGCAATTCTGTGCTACATGCTTAGCTAGAACACTTCAATTTAAAGATAAATTGTTGACCTCTGAGCCCAATGTGTCTCAGGATAATGCTGTTCAGGCAATGCCACAGCTTTCTCCTCAAAGGTCCCAAGCCTCTCTTGCGTCACATAAGGTGCCCAGCAGTTCCTCTTAGCCTCCTGGAGGAGTTGATTTGCTTGCAGATTTTGCTGCTCAGGTATCTTCTGCGGTATCTTTAGCATTATCTGCTTTTCCTATGCTGGGAAAACGCAAGAGGAAAATTAGACATTCAGATAGTAAGGTTTCTGTTCCACCTACTTCTACGCAGGTTGCCCTCCCTCATAAGTCTTATGAGGAGGATACGCCAGTAGCCTCTGAGGGTGAAAGCTCAGATTCGGTCAGTATTATTCCTTTATCGGATACTGAAGAAGTAAACTTCAGATTTAAGCTTGAACACCTTTGTTTACTGTTAAAGGAGGTATTGGCTACTTTGGACGACTCCCATACTTCTGTTGTTGTCAACCCTAAGAAGTCTAGTAAACTTAATAAATACTATGATGTTCTTTCCTCTGTGGAAGTGTTTCCTGTTCCAGACCGTGTGACAAAGATTATTTCACAGGAATGGGAGAAGCCAAGGATACCTCCCCCCCCCCCCCGTCTTTAAAAAGATTTTTCTTCATTTATTAAATACTTGGTGGGAATCCTCTGTTAATCACCCTTCCTACACTTAATGAGGAACTCTGCTCTGAAGTTGGATCAGTGCCAGAAGGTCATGACATTTATATGGTGACATAGATCTCCTTGGTCATTAGTATCCAGAGCTGATGTTACCTTCATAGGCAGACTGGAAAACATTATTACCACAGGAGAGGGCTAAGCTGCGACAGACACAAAACCTATTCAGTCTAATCTTATATAGGTTTGTAATGTTAAGTTCTAATTCACCATGTATCTTTGTCTGTGTACAGATGGTGATACGGTTGTATCTTTAGGTATATATTTGCACCTTGTATAGATTTCTTTCATGTAATTAGCAAGAGTCCATGAGCTAGTGACGTATGGGATATACATTCCTACCAGGAGGGGCAAAGTTTCCCAAACCTCAAAATGCCTATAAATACACCCCTCACCACACCCACAATTCAGTTTTACAAACTTTGCCTCCGATGGAGGTGGTGAAGTAAGTTGTGGACTCTTCCGTTAAGACCAGACCTTCTGTCACAAGGTCCTTTTTTCCATCAGGATCTGAAATCCTTAAATTTAAAGGTATGGAGATTGAACGCTTGATTCTTGGTCAAAGAGGTTTCTCTGACTCTGTGATTAATACTATGTTACAGGCTCGTAAATCTGTATCTCGAGAGATATATTATAGAGTCTGGAAGACTTATATTTCTTGGTGTCTTTCTCATAATTTTTCCTGGCATTCTTTTAGAATACCGAGAATTTTACAGTTCCTTCAGGATGGTTTAGATAAGGGTTTGTCCGCAAGTTCTTTGAAAGGACAAATCTCTGCTCTTTCTGTTCTTTTTCACAGAAAGATTGCTATTCTTCCTGATATTCACTGTTTTGTACAAGCTTTGGTTCGTATAAAACCTGTCATTAAGTCAATTTCTCCTCCTTGGAGTTTGAATTTGGTTCTGGGAGCTCTTCAAGCTCCTCCGTTTGAACCTATGCATTCATTGGACATTAAATTACTTTCTTGGAAAGTTTTGTTCCTTTTGGCCATCTCTTCTGCCAGAAGAGTTTCTGAATTATCTGCTCTTTCTTGTGAGTCTCCTTTTCTGATTTTTCATCAGGATAAGGCGGTGTTGCGAACTTCTTTTGAATTTTTACCTAAAGTTGTGAATTCCAACAACATTAGTAGAGAAATTGTGGTTCCTTCATTATGTCCTAATCCTAAGAATTCTAAGGAGAAATCGTTGCATTCTTTAGATGTTGTTAGAGCTTTGAAATATTATGTTGAAGCTACGAAATCTTTTCGTAAGACTTCTAGTCTATTTGTTATCTTTTCCGGTTCTAGAAAAGGCCAGAAAGCTTCTGCCATTTCTTTGGCATCTTGGTTGAAATCTTTAATTCATCTTGCCTATGTTGAGTCGGGTAAGACTCCGCCTCAGAGAATTACAGCTCATTCTACTAGGTCAGTTTCTACTTCCTGGGCGTTTAGGAATGAAGCTTCGGTTGACCAGATCTGCAAAGCAGCTACTTGGTCCTCTTTGCATACTTTTACTAAATTCTACCATTTTGATGTATTTTCTTCTTCTGAAGCAGTCTTTGGTAGAAAAGTACTTCAGGCAGCGGTTTCAGTTTGAATCTTCTGCTTATGTTTTTCGTTAAACTTTATTTTGGGTGTGGATTTTTCAGCAGGAATTGGCTGTCTTTATTTTATCCCTCCCTCTCTAGTGACTCTTGTGTGGAAAGATCCACTTCTTGGGTAGTCATTATCCCATACGTCACTAGCTCATGGACTCTTGCTAATTACATGAAAGAAAACATAATTTATGTAAGAACTTACCTGATAAATTCATTTCTTTCATATTAGCAAGAGTCCATGAGGCCCGCCCTTTTTTGTGGTGGTTATGATTTTGTATAAAACACAATTATTCCAATTCCTTATTTTATATGCTTTCGCACTTTTTTTCTTATCACCCCACTTCTTGGCTATTCGTTAAACTGAATTGTGGGTGTGGTGAGGGGTGTATTTATAGGCATTTTGAGGTTTGGGAAACTTTGCCCCTCCTGGTAGGAATGTATATCCCATACGTCACTAGCTCATGGACTCTTGCTAATATGAAAGAAATGAATTTATCAGGTAAGTTCTTACATAAATTATGTTTTTTCTATTTTTGTTGAAGATGTGCTTTATATTTAATTTTTCTTCATAGGGACAACAACATACTATAGTTATCAATGCCTGTATGTCAGTACCTGGCTAGATACCTAAATATCTCCCTAAATACGCCTGACTGGTATGGTGGTTTTTTGGACTGTTTTTGGAGATATCAATTCACGTAGCCAAATATCAGTTTTTCTCCTATGTTTTACTATAGGGTACTACCTATAGTAAAGGGGCCTGCCATATACTTATAATTATGATATTGTAACAGAGTCCCTCCATATTTTCCTGCTATCCAGTATAGCCCATAACATGTACGGGTGGGCCTATTAGTGTCCTGTTTCACACCCTAGTTTATTACTAGCCCGGACAAGTTCCCCTGTTCCCCCCCTTCCTACCATCCTAACATTTATATTTCTATAGAGCCAAATATGTAGGTATTATGTGGTGTCATACTCATTGATACAAAAAGAAAGGGCGCCTCCTAGTGTAGCCAATATATGTAGGGATAGATAGAATCAGATAATGATTTTATACTCGCATATAGTGAAGGCAAAGGTAATGCCTAGGTAAGCAGTCTGGAAACTCAGCAGTGTCCCAGTTGACTGTGCACCAAATGCAAGGTCAGCTCCTCTTAATAGATTCTTATAACAATCTGAAAAAGTAGAGGGATATGCAGAGGGCGCCTCCTAGTGCAGATTAGTTAGCAAGGTGTGTACCCACCAACTTATCCCTTCAGAGAGATACTCACACAATAAAAAGCACACTGTAGTGCTAATGCAATAAGCTGGGTATATTACAGTGGCCCAGCGCACATATCACTCCGGCAAAGATTTGTTCTAGGTGTTATGATGCTCAATAGAGAAGATAGGAGACTTCAGAAGTATAAAAAAGTACTTTATGTAAAAATAAATCAATAAACAAGTAAAAATAATCAGTAAAACACGCTACGCGTTTCTCAGAGCTGACCACTCTGTTTCCTCAGGCAAGTAATACTGATCCATAGCTGAAGTCTCCTATTTCAACCACCTAAAATCAATTAAAATGTAAGTCACATCCAGTTTAACAATTACTCATGCAAATGTTGCTATGGTGACCTTCACAACCAAACCTAACATTTCTTAATAGACGTATGGATATATATAGTACATTTGATATATTTTATGCAAAGATCTGCTTGAAAAGCTTTGCTACTTTTTGACATTGTATATGTTTTTTTGATAATGTCTTTTGATACATTGTACAATCTGTCATACACATGTTAAACCATTAGCTAAGCTTTTCAAGCAGATCTTTATCTTTTTTGGATATATATAGCACATTTGATATATTTTATGCAAAGATCTGCTTGAAAAGCTTTGCTACTTTTTGACATTGTATATGTTTTTTTGATAATGTCTTTTGATACATTGTACAATCTGTCATACACATGTTAAACCATTAGCTAAGCTTTTCAAGCAGATCTTTGCATAAAATATATCAAATGTGCTATATATATCCATACGTCTATTAAGAAATGTTAGGTTTGGTTGTGAAGGTCACCATAGCAACATTTGCATGAGTAATTGTTAAACTGGGTGTGACTTACATTTTAATTGATTTTAGGTGGTTGAAATAGGAGACTTCAGCTATGGATCAGTATTACTTGCCCGAGGAAACAGAGTGGTCAGCTCTGAGAAACGCGTAGCGTGTTTTACTGATTATTTTTACTTGTTTGTTGATTTATTTTTACATAAAGTACTTTTTTTATACTTCTGAAGTCTCCTATCTTCTCTATTGAGCATCATAACACCTAGAACAAATGTTTGCCGGAGTGATATGTGCGCTGGGCCACTGTAATATACCCAGCTTGTTGCATTAGCACTACAGTGTGCTTTTTACTGTGTGAGTATCTCTCTGAAGGGATAAGTTGATGGGTACACACTTTGCTAACTAATCTGCACTAGGAGTCGCCCTCTGCATATCCCTCTACTTTTTCAGAGTGTCATACTCATTGCCTTACTCATATTACTCCAAGCAAATGAATGGATGTATGTAACACACCCAGTATTGGTTGGCTGGGGTTCAACAAGAGCGGCTTTGGTCCGCTATTCTTTAAAATAATTTGTTCTTTGGTTGTACAGCTTATATGTTTGTTTGTTAAAAATTTAGTATTGAGTTCAGGCTACTTTTATATCATATGCTATTTTACACTATATGTTGGAAATTTAAAATTATTATCGCACTAGAGATGTGAGAAGTTATTATAGATCATACTATCTTTAGATTCTTCCATTGCGTATATCAGTTGAGAATATTACTTTAATTTTTCATTGGTCCAAGAGAGACCATTTTCATCATTTTACTCCCTTTAGCTAACATATAAGGTTAAAAGAGTCCAAGAGTGGCTTATCACAATAGGAGAGGGAGATGCCTTCAAATATAAAACGAGGTTTCAGTTTTGCTTGTTACACATTATTATAGAGCTCACTCTGGATTTTCTTAGGATATATTTCTAATTTTCATGAGATTATATAATTTACTTAAGCACTCATGAGTATTATCATAATCTAAGCGAATGTTTCTGAATACCTATTGTAACAAGCTTTGTTTGTTTTATTTTGAAGATGTTATGACAATAACCTCAATAAAAAATTATTTTTTCAAGAAAAAAACAAACAAACAAAAAAGATGTTTCTTGTTGCTGACTCCATTAAAGATTCATTGTGCACGGTGCCTAAAGTAGAAGGGGCTATTTCTACTCTGGCTAAGAGAACTACAATCCCTATAGAGGATAGCTGCTCCTTTAAGGATCCCAGGGACAAAAAGCTAGAGGCTTATTTGAAAAGGATGTATATTCATCAAGGTCTTCAATGGCAACCTGCAGTTTGTATTGCCACAGTAGCAAGTGTGGCATCTTATTAGTACAACACCTTGTCTGAATCAATTTTAGTAGAGACTCTGTTAGAGGAGATCCACGATAGGATTAAGGCTCTCAAACTAAAAATTTCTTTATTTGTGATGCTGACATGCAAGTTATTAGACTGGGAACCAAGATGTATGGCTTCACTGTCTTAGCCTGCAGGACTTTGTAGCTAAAATCTTAGTCGGCTGATGTTACCTCCAAGTCCAAGCTTCTGGTGCTTCCTTACAAGGGTAAGACCTTGTTTGGACCTGGTCTGGGAGAAATAATTTCTGATATTACGAGTGGAAAAGGGTCTTTTCCTACCGCAAGACAAGAACAGACTCAAAGGATGTTAAAGTAATTTCCGTTCCTTTTGTAACTTCAAAGGTCAAAAGTCTTCCTCTCCCTCTTCCATGCAGGAACAGTCCAAGTCTTCTTGGAAGCCCAATTAATCTTGGAATAAGAGGAAGCAATCAAAGAAACCCTCAGCTGAGTCTGTCAGCATGAAGGGTCGGCCCCCGATCCGGGATCGGATCAAGTGGGGGGCAGACTTTCCCTGTTTTGTCAAGCATGGATATGAGATATCCCAGATACTTGGGCTGTGGACATAGTATCTCAGGGTTACAAAATAGAATTCAAAACTTTCCCTCCCATGGGGCAGATTCCTCCTCTCAAGATTATCTGCAGACCAGGTAAAAATAGAGGTATTCTTGAACTGCATTCAGGACCTTTCCTCCCTGGGAGTGATCCAGCTCCAGTAAGGGAACAGGGTCTAGGATTCTATTTAAATCTGTTCGTGGTTCCCAAAAAAGAGGGAACCTTTCAACCTATTTTAGACCTAAAGTATCTCAACAAGTTTCTCAGGGTACCGTCCTTCAAAATGGAAACCATTCATTCCATTCTTCCTTTGGTCCAAGAGGGTCAGTTCATGATGACCATAGACCTGAAGGATGCGTATCTTCCATGTTCCAATCAACAGGGATCATCACAAGTTCCTGAGATTCGCCTTTCTAGACAAACACTTTCAGTTTGTGGCTCTTCTACTTGGCCTTGCCACAGATCCCAGAATTTTTTCAAAGGTTCTGGGGGCTTTCTTGGCAGTGATCAGGTCTCGGGGAATTGCAGTGGCGCCCTACTTGGATGACATATTGGTTCAAGCGCCATCTTTTCAACAAGCAAACTCTCATACTGAGATCTTGTTTTCTTTTCTACATTCCCATGGATGGAAAGTGAATCTGGAGAAGAGTTCCCTTGTTCCAGCTACAAGGGTGGTTTTCTTAGGAACCATAATTGATTCCCTATCTATGAAAATTTTATTGACAGAGGTCAGAAAATCCAAGATTCCTTCCTCTTGCCTCTCTCTTCAGTCTACTGTTCGGCCGTCATTGGTCTGATGGTCGCTTTTATGGACATCATTCCCTTTGCTCGATTCCATTTGAGAGCTCTGTAGTTATGCATGCTCATACTATGGAACTGAGACTAATCGGATCTGTCTCAGAGGATAGATCTAGACCAGTCGACAAGAGAATCTCTCCTGTGGTGGCTTGCTTAGGAGCATCTGTCTCAGGGTACATGCTTCAGGAGACCTCCTGGGTGATTGTGACCAGGGACGCCAGCCTGCTTGACTGTCTGGGACTCGTTAAAGGTGCAGGGACTATTGACTCGGGAGTAGTCTGCTCTCTTAATAAACATCTTGGAGTTGAGAGCAATTTTCAAAGCTCTGATGGCTTGGCCTCAATTGTCTTTAGCCCGGTTTATCAGCTTTCAGACGGATATCACCTCAGTGGCTTACATCAACCACCAGGAAGGAACTCAGAGTTCCTTAGTCATGAAGGAGGTGGCACGGATTATTATTGTCGGCGGAAGCTCACAATTGTTGTCTATCTGCCATCCACATTCCTGGAGTGGACAACTGGGAAGCGGGTTTCCTGAGCAGACAGACATTTCATCCCGGGGAGTGGGCACTTCATCCGGAGGTGTTCTCAAAGTTAACCCTCAAATGGGGGGTGCCGGAGTTTGATCTGATGATGTCTTGGCAGAATGCCAAGCTTCCAAGGTACGGTTCAAAGTCAAGAGATCCTCAGGCTGTTCTGATAGATGCTCTGGCGGTTCCTTGAGATTTCGATCTTGCTTACCTGTTTCCTCCATTTGCGCTCCTTCCACGAGTTATTGCTCGTATCAAACAAGAGAGAGCATCAGTAATTCTAATAGCTCCTGCATGGTCTCGCTAGGATCTGGTATGCAGACCTAGGGAAGATTGTCATCTCGGCCACCTTGGAGGTTGCCTCTGAGGAAGGACCTTCTAACATAGGGTCCATTCCTCCATCCAAATCTCGTTTATCTGAAGTTGACTGCTTGGAGATTAAACGCTTAGTCGGTCATTGAGATCATGATCCAGGCTCGCAAACCTGTTACTCGAAAAATTTACCATAAGGTATGGTGTAAATACCTTTTTATTGGTGTGAATCTAAGGGCTACTCTTGGAGTAGGGTCAGGATTCCTAGAATTTTATCTTTTCTCCAGGAAGGTCTGGAGAAGGGGTTGTCAGTCAGTTCTCGGAAAGGTCAGATTTCTGCATTATCTATTTTGTTACATAAGCGTCTGGCGTATGTGCCTGATGTTCAATATTTTTATCAGGCCTTTGTTTAAACCTGTTGCTCCTCCTTGGAGCCTTAATCTTGTTCTTAACGTTTTGCAGCAGGCTCTGTTTGAGCCAATGCATGCCATAGATATTAAGTTGCTATCTTGGAAGGTTTTTTCTTATTGCTATCTCTTCTGTTAAGAGAGTTTCGGAACTCTCGGCTTTGCAGTGTGATTCACCATACCTTATCTTTGGATAAGGCAGTTCTACGTACTAAATTGGGGTTTCTTCCTAAAGTGGTTTCGGATAGAAATATTAATCAAGAAATTGTTGTTCCTTCTCTCTGTCCCAATTCTTCTTCTCATAAAGAACGTCTGTTGCACAACTTGGATGTTGTGCGTGCTCTAAAATTCTACCTACAGGCAACTAAGGATTTTTGCCAGTCTTCTGCCCTGTTTATTTCTCAGGAAAGCATAAGGGTCAGAAGGCTACTTCTACTTCTCTTTCCCTCTGGTTGAGACGTATGATTCGTTTTTTGCTTATGAGACTGCTGGACAGCAGCCTCCTGAGAGAATTACAGCTCATTCCACGAGGGCTGTCTCCTGTTCCACAGAAGCTTCATTTTTGAAAGCCCAAGAAGAGATTTGCAATGCTGTAACTTGGTCCTCTCTGCATACCTTTTCCAAATTTGATACTTTTGCCTCGGCTGAGGCCTCTTTTGGGAGAAAGGTTCTTCAAGCGGTGGTGCCTTCTGTTTAGGTCTTCTTGTTTTGTTCTCCCTCCCTGTTCATTCTGTGTCCTCTAACTTGGGTATTGGTTCCCACTAGTAATTGAATGACGCTGTGGACTCTCCATATCTTGGGAAAGAAAACCAAAATATATGCTTACCTGATAAATTTATTTCCGGATATAGAGTCCATGACCCCACCCTTTATTAAGACTGTTATTTTTTACTAAACCTCAGGCACCTCTACACCTTTGTGTTATTCCTTTTCCATTTCCCTTGGTCGAATAACTGGGAATTATGGGTAGGGCAGTGACACTTAACAGCTTTGCTGTGGTGCTCTTTGCCTCCTCCTGGTGAGTGATATTCCCACTAGTAATTGAATGACGTTGTGGACTCTCCATATCTAGAAAGAAAGACATTTATCAGGTAAGTATAAATTTTGTTTTTTTTTCATACTCCTTTATTGTAAATGAATGGTTCACCCGTAGCACCACACTTCCTTTGTGAAGTTTTCATTGCCTAATTGTGAAGTTAACTGTTTTATAGAACATTACATTTCCTTGATCAACTATTTCAGTTCCACTGAGCTCTGACTAAAACCCTGAAGAAAGAGTTTGCAAGTCAAACATTAAAGGGACAGTATAGTCCAAAATAAACTTTCGTGATACAGATAGAGAATGTAATTTTAAATGATTTTCCAATTTACTTTTATCACCAATTTTGCTTTGTTCTCTTGGTATTCTTAGTTGAAAGCTAAACCTAGGAGGTTCATATGCTAATTTCTAGGCCTTTGAAGGCCGCCTCTTCTCTCAGGGCATTTTGACAGTTTTTCACCACTAGAGGGTGTTAGTTCTTGTTTGTCATATAGATAACACTGTGCTCACGCATGTGGAGTTCAGGTGAGCCAGTTCTGATTGGCTAAAATGGATGTCTGTCAAAAGAACTGGAATAAGGGGCAGTTTGCAGAGGCTTAGATATAAGGTTATCACAGAGGTAAACAAAGTGTACTATCTTTTTAAACAATAAAAATTCTGGTGTAGACTGTCCCTTTAAAACATCAAGCACTGAAGAATGGGATAACAGGTGAGAAAAATATATGCAATAATTCCTATCCTAACTTTGGTGCTCATTGTGCAGCCTTCTAAAATTTACGGAAAAACTTAAAAATAGTTTAAAACAGATAAAAAAATTAGTTACGCTGAACAGTATAACAGTGACCATTGAGGACACAGTTTTCACTGAGATGGAGGACAGCAACTAGTAAGAATAGTCCCAATGGTTGTCAAGTATGCTCTAAAACTTCCTCTGTATTGCTAGGTACAAAAAGATAATTAGCTAAAAAATAAATCCTAAACCAAGCATGATTAACACCCAAAACATGAAGTTTAGGAGAATCTGGAGTACAGATCTAGAAATAGCCACGGAGTTTATGTTCTCTAAATGAAGGAACCACACATTTCTTAACACCTCTGGGACATAAACAAAAGCAGAACTAATGAGGTGTGGAAGTTATTCTAAGATTAGGTACTTGAGACTGAAATATAAGGAAAATATTAAATTATATCTAGTTATCCAAACTTTTCATAAAATTATTATTTGATTTCAAAATTAGGATAATAAGAAAACTTCCTAAATTAATCAAAAAGATTAGAAGCTGAAAGAGGAGTGGGTTTAAAATAAAATTATGAAAAGGTGTTATCTGTGGACCAAATTGCTAAATTCATACATTCCGTCACATAGGAAGATTTTAAAAATGCTTTGGATACAGAAAAAAAACTTTTTTGAATAACGTTGTGGGAAGCAAAGAGAGAAAAATAACCCCTTGTGAAAATACTTTAGATTTGTACCCCAATGGTACAGCATTTAAATGGATATTAAACACTTTTAGATGGTAATATAAAATGATAAATCATAGATGTAAAAAAAGCTCTACAATATACTTTCATTTCTTCTGTTATGTGTGATCAGTCCACGGGTCATCATTACTTCTGGGATATAACTCCTCCCCAACAGGAAATGCAAGAGGATTCACCCAGCAGAGCTGCATATAGCTCCTCCCCTCTACGTCAGTCCCAGTCATTCTCTTGCACCCAACGACTAGATAGGATGTGTGAGAGGACTATGTGATTATTCTTAGTTTTTATGACTTCAATCAAAAGTTTGTTATTTTAAAATAGCACCGGAGCGTGTTATTACTTCTCTGGCAGAGTTTGAGGAAGAATCTGTCAGAGTTTTTTACTATGATTTTAACCGGAGTAGTTAAGATCATATTGCTGTTCTCGGCCATCTGAGGGAGGTAAAGGCTTCAGATCAGGGGACAGCGGGCAGATGAATCTGCATTGAGGTATGTAGCAGTTTTTATTTTCTGAATGGAATTGATGAGAAAATCCTGCCATACCGTTAAAATGACATGTATGTATACACTTCAGTATTCTGGGGATGGTATTTCACCGGAACTACTCTGTTAAAGGTCACTAATCCTTTTTAATAACTATTTATCATGTTAAACGTTTTTGCTGGAATGTAGAATCGTTTACATTGCTGAGGTACTGTGTGAATAAATATTTGGGCATTATTTTCCACTTGGCAGTTTTTTTGCTTTAATTGTGACAGTTTCGTTTCTCTTCACTGCTGTGTGGGAGAGGGAGGGGCCGTTTTTGGCGCTCTTTGCTACGCATCAAAAAAATACCAGTCAGTTACTTTTATTTTTCCTGCATGATCCGGTTCATCTCTGATAGATCTCAGGGGTCTTCAAACTTCTTTGAAGGGAGGTAAATTCTCTCAGCAGAGCTGTGAGAATTCTTATAGTGACTGTGAATAAAAACGTTGCTTTGTATTTTTTATGTCAAATTTAATTATTGTTATTTTACTAATGGGAACAAGCCTTTGCTAAAAGTTTTGTTATTTTAAAGTTTGATGCTATAACTGTTTTTCAGTTCATTATTTCAACTGTCATTTAATCGTTAGTACCTCTTTGAGGCACAGTACGTTTTTTTTGCTAAAAAAGATTATAACCAAGTTGTAAGTTTTTTTGCTAGTGTGTTAAACATGTCTGACTCAGAGGAAGATATCTGTGTCATTTGTTCCAATGCCAAGGTGGAGCCCAATAGAAATTTATGTACTAACTGTATTGATGCTACTTTAAATAAAAGTCAATCTGTACAATGTGAACAAATTTCACCAAACAGCGAGGGGAGAGTTATGCCGACTAACTCGCCTCACGCGGCAGTACCTGCATCTCCCGCCCGGGAGGTGCGTGATATTTTGGCGCCTAGTACATCTGGGCGGCCATTACAGATAACATTACAAGATATGGCTACTGTTATGACTGAAGTTTTGTCTAAATTACCAGAACTAAGAGGCAAGCGTGATCACTCTGGGGTGAGAACAGAGTGCGCTGACAATGCTAGGGCCATGTCTGATACTGCGTCACAGCTCGCAGAGCATGAGGACGGAGAGCTTCATTCTGTGGGTGACGGTTCTGATCCAAACAGATTGGACTCAGATATTTCAAATTTTAAATTTAAATTGGAGAACCTCCGTGTATTACTAGGGGAGGTCTTAGCAGCTCTCAACGATTGTAACACCGTTGCAATACCAGAGAAACTGTGTAGGTTGGATAAATACTTTGCGGTACCGGCGAGTACTGACGTTTTTCCTATACCTAAGAGACTAACTGAAATTGTTACTAAGGAGTGGGATAGACCCGGTGTGCCGTTCTCACCCCCTCCAATATTTAGAAAGATGTTTCCAATAGACGCCACCACTCGGGACTTATGGCAAACGGTCCCCAAGGTGGAGGGAGCAGTTTCTACTTTAGCTAAGCGTACCACTATCCCGGTGGAGGATAGCTGTGCTTTCTCAGATCCAATGGATAAAAAATTAGAGGGTTACCTTAAGAAAATGTTTGTTCAACAAGGTTTTATATTACAACCCCTTGCATGTATCGCGCCGATTACGGCTGCGGCAGCATTTTGGATTGAGTCGCTTGAAGAGAACCTTAGTTCATCTACGCTAGACGACATTACGGACAGGCTTAGAGTCCTTAAACTAGCTAATTCCTTCATTTCGGAGGCCGTAGTACATTTAACCAAACTTACGGCTAAGAACTCAGGATTCGCCATACAGGCACGTAGGGCGCTGTGGCTAAAATCCTGGTCAGCTGATGTTACTTCTAAGTCCAAATTACTTAATATACCTTTCAAGGGGCAGTCTTTATTTGGGCCCGGTTTGAAAGAGATTATCGCTGACATTACAGGAGGTAAGGGCCATGCCCTACCTCAAGACAAAGCCAAAGCTAAGGCTAGACAGTCTAATTTTCGTCCCTTTCGGAACTTCAAAACAGGAGCAGCATCAACCTCCACTGCACCAAAACAGGAAGGAGCTGTTGCTCGTTACAGGCAAGGCTGGAAGCCTAACCAGTCCTGGAACAAGAGCAAGCAGGCCAGGAAACCTGCTGCTGCCCCAAAGACAGCATGAACCGAGAGCCCCCGATCCGGGACCGGATCTAGTGGGGGGCAGACTCTCTCTCTTCGCCCAGGCCTGGGCAAGAGATGTTCAGGATCCCTGGGCACTAGAGATCATATCTCAGGGATACCTTCTAGACTTCAAATTATCTCCCCCAAGAGGGAGATTTCATCTGTCAAGGTTGTCAACAAACCAGATAAAGAAAGAAGCGTTTCTACGCTGCGTACAAGATCTGTTAATAATGGGAGTGATCCATCCGGTTCCGCGGTCGGAACAAGGACAAGGGTTCTACTCAAACCTGTTTGTGGTTCCCAAAAAAGAGGGAACTTTCAGGCCAATCTTAGATTTAAAGATTCTAAACAAATTCCTAAGAGTTCCATCGTTCAAAATGGAAACTATTCGGACAATCTTACCCATGATCCAAGAGGGTCAGTACATGACCACAGTGGATTTAAAGGATGCTTACCTTCACATACCGATCCACAAAGATCATCACCGGTATCTAAGGTTTGCCTTCTTAGACAGGCACTACCAGTTTGTAGCTCTTCCATTCGGATTGGCTACGGCTCCAAGAATCTTCACAAAGGTTCTGGGTGCCCTTCTGGCGGTACTAAGACCGCGAGGGATTTCGGTAGCTCCATACCTAGACGACATTCTAATACAAGCTTCAAGCTTTCAAACTGCCAAGTCTCATACAGAGTTAGTTCTGGCATTTCTAAGGTCGCATGGATGGAAAGTGAACGAAAAGAAGAGTTCTCTTTTTCCTCTCACAAGAGTTCCATTCTTGGGGACTCTTATAGATTCTGTAGAAATGAAGATTTACCTGACAGAGGACAGGTTAACAAAGCTTCAAAATGCATGCCGTGTCCTTCATTCCATTCAACACCCGTCAGTAGCTCAATGCATGGAGGTGATCGGCTTAATGGTAGCGGCAATGGACATAGTACCTTTTGCACGCCTACACCTCAGACCTCTGCAATTATGCATGCTAAGTCAGTGGAATGGGGATTACTCAGATTTGTCCCCTACTCTGAATCTGAATCAAGAGACCAGAAATTCTCTTCTATGGTGGCTTCATCGGCCACACCTGTCCAGGGGGATGCCATTCAGCAGGCCAGACTGGACAATTGTAACAACAGACGCCAGCCTACTAGGTTGGGGCGCTGTCTGGAATTCTCTGAAGGCTCAGGGACTATGGAATCAGGAGGAGAGTCTCCTTCCAATAAACATTCTGGAATTGAGAGCAGTTCTCAATGCCCTTCTAGCTTGGCCCCAATTAACAACTCGGGGGTTCATCAGGTTTCAGTCGGACAACATCACGACTGTAGCTTACATCAACCATCAGGGAGGGACAAGAAGCTCCCTAGCAATGGTGGAAGTATCAAAGATAATTCGCTGGGCAGAGTTTCACTCTTGCCACCTGTCAGCAATCCACATCCCGGGAGTGGAGAACTGGGAGGCGGATTTCTTGAGTCGCCAGACTTTTCATCCGGGGGAGTGGGAACTTCATCCGGAGGTCTTTGCCCAAATACTTCGACGTTGGGGCAAACCAGAGATAGATCTCATGGCGTCTCGCCAGAACGCCAAACTTCCTCGCTACGGGTCCAGATCCAGGGATCCGGGAGCGGTTCTGATAGATGCTTTGACAGCACCTTGGAACTTCGGGATGGCTTATGTGTTTCCACCCTTTCCGCTGCTTCCTCGATTGATTGCCAAAATCAAGCAGGAGAGAGCATCAGTGATTCTAATAGCGCCTGCATGGCCACGCAGGACTTGGTATGCAGATCTAGTGGACATGTCATCCTGTCCGCCTTGGTCTCTACCTCTAAGACAGGACCTTCTGATACAGGGTCCATTCAAACATCAAAATCTAACTTCTCTGAAGCTGACTGCTTGGAAATTGAACGTTTGATTTTATCAAAACGTGGTTTTTCTGAGTCGGTTATTGATACCCTGATACAGGCTAGGAAGCCTGTTACCAGAAAGATTTACCATAAAATATGGCGTAAATACCTATACTGGTGTGAATCCAAACATTACTCATGGAGTAAGGTTAGGATCTCTAGGATATTGTCCTTTCTACAAGAAGGGTTAGAAAAGGGTTTATCAGCTAGTTCATTAAAGGGACAGATTTCAGCTCTGTCCATCTTGTTACACAGGCGTCTGTCAGAAAATCCAGACGTCCAGGCTTTTTGTCAGGCTTTAGCTAGGATCAAGCCTGTGTTTAAAGCTGTTGCTCCGCCATGGAGTTTAAACTTAGTTCTTAACGTTTTACAGGGTGTTCCATTTGAACCCCTTCATTCCATTGATATAAAATTGTTATCTTGGAAAGTTCTGTTTTTAATGGCTATTTCCTCGGCTCGAAGAGTCTCTGAGTTATCAGCCTTACATTGTGATTCTCCTTATCTGATTTTTCACTCAGACAAGGTAGTTCTGCGTACTAAACCTGGGTTCTTACCTAAGGTGGTCACTAACAGGAATATCAATCAAGAGATTGTTGTTCCATCCTTGTGTCCAAATCCTTCTTCAAAGAAGGAACGTCTTCTACACAATCTGGATGTAGTTCGTGCCCTCAAGTTCTACTTGCAGGCAACTAAAGATTTTCGCCAAACTTCTTCCCTGTTTGTCGTTTATTCTGGACAGAGGAGAGGTCAAAAAGCTTCTGCTACCTCTCTCTCTTTTTGGCTTCGTAGCATAATACGTTTAGCCTATGAGACTGCTGGTCAGCAGCCTCCTGAAAGAATTACAGCTCACTCCACTAGAGCTGTGGCTTCCACTTGGGCCTTTAAGAATGAGGCCTCTGTTGAACAGATTTGCAAGGCTGCAACTTGGTCTTCGCTTCATACTTTTTCCAAATTTTACAAATTTGACACTTTTGCTTCTTCGGAGGCTATTTTTGGGAGAAAGGTTCTTCAGGCAGTGGTTCCTTCTATATAATGAGCCTGCCTATCCCTCCCGTCATCCGTGTACTTTTGCTTTGGTATTGGTATCCCAGAAGTAATGATGACCCGTGGACTGATCACACATAACAGAAGAAAACATAATTTATGCTTACCTGATAAATTCCTTTCTTCTGTTGTGTGATCAGTCCACGGCCCGCCCTGTTTTAAGGCAGGTAAATATCTTTTAAATTATACTCCAGTCACCACTTCACCCTTGGTTACTCCTTTCTCGTTGATTCTTGGTCGAATGACTGGGACTGACGTAGAGGGGAGGAGCTATATGCAGCTCTGCTGGGTGAATCCTCTTGCATTTCCTGTTGGGGAGGAGTTATATCCCAGAAGTAATGATGACCCGTGGACTGATCACACAACAGAAGAAAGGAATTTATCAGGTAAGCATAAATTATGTTTTTTTATTTTGTCCCCTTTAACTGCAATTCTATTCTGAAATTGTGAGCATTTTAGTTTCTGTTAGAAATTAAAGTGTAGAACACTGTTATATTCCACACAGCCATTGGCTGCACACTCTAGTGACCGATTTATAACTACCCCTAATTGGCCACAGCAGAGAAAGTAACGTAAGTTACAAGCTCCCATTGTTTTGCAGACATTACAACTTAAGACATATTTTGTTACTATTTAAATAATTAATGAAATTATAAAAATACATCTACATGTTATTCTCAAAGTAATCCTTTTCTTTGAATGCATCATTCTATCTAGCATTTATTTAGAGTTTAATGCCCCTTTAAGACACAGTGAAAGAACAGTTGACATAGCAATGTAGGTGGTTTTGCTGAGAGTGATTTAAGGGAAATGCCTTTATTAGGTATCAGTTTTTTAATGGATGTAATAACTACATTACTGTCCCAAAAGAAACTGTATTGAGCTGTAGGCCTTATAAAATCCACCTAAATTGAGGATTTTATTAATAGACCTATCTACCAGGCCTAAATCATACAGAAAAGATAAAACAAGTTTATAACCTAGTTCAGTGATTTTTAACCTTTTTTCTTTGCCGTGGCACACTTTTACATTAAAAATCCTGTAGCACACCACCATCCCAAAATTTAAAAAAAAATCACACATTGTAGCCTATATATATATACACATACACACAAACACACACATACTGTATGTATTGTGCTGTTATGCCATGCCTCTTACAAACTACCCCTGCACTGGGAGTAAAAAACAAGCAAAGTTTAAAAAAATATGTCACACTGTTGTCAGTCTGCCGCGGCACACCTGAGGATCTCTCACGGCACACTAGTTGAAAAACACTAACCTAGTTAATAGGGGCTGGAAAGGGATTCAAATCTCAGCAAATGAGCCATGATATCTGGCTAAGGAGAGCTAACATTTACAGGTTGCCCAAGACTCCTGCATTATAACTCGCCTTAAAAAAGCCCATGAAGCC
Source organism: Bombina bombina (assembly GCF_027579735.1). Taxonomy (NCBI): domain Eukaryota; kingdom Metazoa; phylum Chordata; class Amphibia; order Anura; family Bombinatoridae; genus Bombina; species Bombina bombina. The sequence goes on from NC_069501.1 coordinate 666,520,928, forward strand.
TAGGATCCCCTGAAATCACCCTTGTGGATAGGGATACTAATTAGTGTGGAATGCTCTCCAGATCCAAAAGAAGATTGTGTACCAGGTGAATATGTATCAGAAGTTGCTGGGCTATCTCAAAAAGTGACAATTTTCTCTGGTTGCAGTGGTTAAAGTGGAGTCTCTAGAATAACTGTTTTTACAATCTTTGCAATTTGAAGAATGCCATGTGCACCCTGCTGGACCAATAGAACAGCATCTATTGTCATGGAAATAGGAATTCTAAGAAATGTATATGGTATCCATTTTTTCTGCAATAGATCATTTACTTTTGTTATTATAGGGCTGCATCTTATACCCCCAGCCAGAGTGACTTTTGAGATTCTTTAACCAAGCAGGAGTATTGCCAAAAATGGACATGTGCTAACCACCAGAGAAGTCCTTCCTTGCTTCTGACAGTGGTGAAATCTGATGAGTATAATGTAAACGTTTGCACAAGTTGGCCGTGGAAAAAATGTGTGTGAAATAAGGATAAATATAGCCCCAGAATGCTTATTTCCAGGATAGAAAGTGTGTTCTAGCTTTTATATCCTTTACTCTTCTGGACTGATACTAGAAGAGGGTTGTGTTAAATTTTAATTTGAAAACATTTGAAAAGTTTTTGATTGAGGAGTGAGGGCAGATTTTGCCTTGTAAATTGAAAGCCTAATGTGTGTACGAATTAAAAGGTACTCAGCAAATGGAATTTTCAAACATTGACATAGCTAGGATAGGCTCTAAGGGCTCCATGTACTAAGCAGTCAGCGAGCTACCCGCAACAAATCTCGCGTCAAAACTCGCAAACTGATATGTACAAAGCCGTCAATTATGTTAAAACTCGCATCTTTAAAATTGCGAGCGTACTTATCCGCCAAACCTCGCTACCGCTCCATTTTTCACTGTAATTAGACACATTTGACCACCAACTCGCCAAAAAACGAATGTACTAAAAAATCTATTTGTCCGCTCGCTACAATTTCCGCTCCCACCTCGCTATTTTTGCCTCGCCACCTTTTAAGTGGCGGGCAAGGTACAAAACAATAGGAAAGTCAATCTAGACGCCAGTCTAGACATATATAAAAGGCAGTAATATCAGCATTGTACTTACAGCATAACTGGCGTCTAATTTGTCTCTCATTTCCATGTACATAAATTGCGCCCAATTTGTCGACTGTAATTAAAGAGTAATCTATTTAAATTTGTATTGTTAGTTGTCAATCTTTATAATTATTTTTATATTAATATTTATATATTATCAGATCCAGATGAAGCCATATCCAAATTGTAAATAAATATTACAAAAATAACGCTCTGTTATCACTCTTCAAAAAATTTTGAACAATAATAAAGTTGTTTAGATAAGTTGAACTTTTATAGGAGCAAAATTCTATTCCCGCGACTACTATGATGTTCGTGACACCTTGCATGTCACGTGTTAATAATTGGCCAGACAATTCAACTGAAAGTTAAAAGTACATCAGCTTAGTCGCGGCGAGCGAGACGTCAAATTTATCAATAATCCGCCACTGCTCGCGGCGGGCTAGACTTGTCTATTTATTGGGGGAATATTAGTACATAGCGACAGCGGACACCATTTCGCCCGCGGCGAGTAACGGCGAGTTTATCCGCGTCTACAATGACGGATGAATTGACGGCTTAGTACATGGAGCCCTAAGTCAAATTCCTTTTATTTGTAACTATTGTTGTCATTACTTTTGTAAAGATGTGGGGAGCTTGGGAGTAAGGTATGTTAACTGCCTTAACCCTCCAGTGAATTAAATTACATTCTAAATTAGATGTGCAGGGGACAGTAAGAAAATCACTGGCCAAAACTACTCTGACTAATCAATCTCTTTCAGACAGAGTTTTTTTTTAAAGGTAACTTATCTTAATTTTTAAGTTATAATTTAAAAAAAAGAAACTAGAGTTCTTAAATTTTATCATGAGATTTAACTTTTCTTTCTCTTGTTAAGTGTATCCAGTCCACGGATCATCCATTACTTATGGGATATTAACTCCTCCCCAACAGGAAGTGCAAGAGGATTCACCCAGCAGAGCTGCTATATAGCTCCTCCCCTAACTGCCATTACCAGTCATTCTCTTGCACCCAACGAATAGATAGGATGTGTGAGAGGACTGTGGTGATTATACTTAGTTTCATACCTTCAATCAAAAGTTTGTTATTTTATAATAGCACCGGAGTGTGTTATTCCTTCTCTGGTAGAATTTGAAGAAGAATCTACCTGAGTTTTTCTATGATTTTAGCCGGAGTAGTTAAGATCATATTGCTGTTTCTCGGCCATCTGAGGAGAGGTAAACTTCAGATCAGGGGACAGCGGGCAGATTAATCTGCAAAGAGGTATGTAGCAGCTTATTATTTTCTGACAATGGAATTGATGAGAAAATTCTGCCATACCGATATAATGTAAACTCAGCCTTAAATGCAGTAGCAGCAACTGGTATCAGGCTGTCATGTATGTATATTTTACACTTCAGTATTCTGGGGAATGGCACTTCACTGGAATTATACTGTATGCATAAAACTTTAGCCTAATTTGCAGGGACTAGCAACAGGCTTTTTAATAACACTCAATTTATTAATGTTAAACGTTTTTTGCTGGCATGTAAAATCGTTTAATTTTCTGAGGTACTGGGTGAAAAAATGTTTTGGGCACTATTTTTTTCCACTTGGCAGTCGTTTTATTTAATTTATGACAGTTTACTGATCTCTCTCACTGTTATGTGTGAGGGGGAGGGACCTTTTTTGGTGCTTTTGCTACGCATCAAAAAATTCAGTCAGAAGTTTATTGTCTTCCCTGCATGATCCGGTTCATCTCTACAGAACTCAGGGGTCTTCAAAACTTGTTTTGAGGGAGGTAATCACTCACAGCAGAGCTGTGAGATTGTAGTTGACTGTGATTAAAAAAAAAAAACGTTTATTTCTGTATTTTTTTTTTTTTTTCTGCTATCAGGGTTAGTTATCCTTTGCTAATGGGAGCAATCCTTTGCTAAAATTGTGTTTTTTACAAAGATTTGATGCTATAACTTTTCAGTTTATTAATTTTCAACTGTCATAACTTTTTCTGTGCTTCTTATAGGCACAGTACGTTTTCATATTATAGTAAATTACTTGAAAAGTATTTCCAAGTTGCTAGTTTATTTGCTAGTGTGTTAAACATGTCTGATTCAGAGGAAGATATCTGTGCTATATGTGCTAAAGCCAAAGTGGAGCCCAATAGAAATTTATGTACTAACTGTATTGATGCTACTTTAAATAAAAGTCAATCTGTACAAATTGAACATATTTCACCAAACAACGAGGGGAGAGTTATGCCGACTAACTCGCCTCACGTGTCAGTACCTGCATCTCCCGCTCGGGAGGTGCGTGATATTGTAGCGCCGAGTACATCTGGGCGGCCATTACAAATCACATTACAGGATATGGCTACTGTTATGACTGAAGTTTTGGCTAAATTACCAGAACTAAGAGGTAAGCGTGATCACTCTGGGGTGAGAACAGAGTGCGCTGATAATATTAGGGCCATGTCAGACACTGCGTCACAATTTGCAGAACATGAGGACGGAGAGCTTCATTCTGCGGGTGACGGTTCTGATCCAAACAAACTGGATTCAGATATTTCAAATTTTAAATTTAAGCTGGAAAACCTCCGTGTATTACTAGGGGAGGTGTTAGCAGCTCTGAATGATTGTAACACAGTTGCAATACCAGAGAAAATGTGTAGGTTGGATAAATATTTTGCGGTACCGGCGAGTACTGACGTTTTTCCTATACCTAAGAGACTTACTGAAATTGTTACTAAGGAGTGGGATAGACCCGGTGTGCCGTTCTCACCCCCTCCGATATTTAGAAAGATGTTTCCAATAGACGCCACCACACGGGACTTATGGCAAACGGTCCCTAAGGTGGAGGGAGCAGTTTCTACTTTAGCTAAGCGTACCACTATCCCGGTGGAGGATAGCTGTGCCTTTTCAGATCCAATGGATAAAAAGTTAGAGGGTTACCTTAAGAAAATGTTTGTTCAACAAGGTTTTATATTGCAACCTCTTGCATGCATTGCGCCTGTCACGGCTGCAGCAGCATTTTGGTTTCAGTCTCTGGAAGAGACACTTGAATCAGCTCCATTAGATGAGATTACACACAAGCTTAAAGCCCTTAAGTTAGCTAACTCATTTATTTCAGATGCCGTAGTACATTTAACTAAACTTACGGCTAAGAATTCCGGATTCGCCATTCAGGCACGCAGAGCACTGTGGCTAAAATCCTGGTCAGCTGACGTTACTTCTAAATCTAAATTGCTTAATATACCTTTCAAAGGGCAGACCTTATTCGGGCCCGGGTTGAAAGAAATTATCGCTGACATTACAGGAGGTAAAGGCCATGCCCTGCCTCAAGACAGAGCCAAACCTAAGGCTAGACAGTCTAATTTTCGTTCCTTTCGTAATTTCAAAGCAGGAGCAGCATCAACTTCCTCTGCACCAAAACAGGAAGGAGCTGTTGCTCGCTACAGACAAGGCTGGAGACCTAACCAGTCCTGGAACAAGGGCAAGCAGGCCAGGAAACCTGCTGCTGCCCCTAAGACAGCATGAATCGAGGGCCCCTGATCCAGGAACGGATCTAGTGGGGGGCAGACTTTCTCTCTTCGCCCAGGCTTGGGCAAGAGATGTCCAGGATCCCTGGGCGTTAGAGATCATATCTCAGGGATACCTTCTAGGCTTCAAATTCTCTCCCCCAAGAGGGAGATTTCATCTGTCAAGGTTGTCAACAAACCAAATAAAGAAAGAGGCGTTTCTACGCTGCGTACAAGATCTTTTATTAATGGGAGTGATCCATCCGGTTCCGCGGTCGGAACAAGGACAAGGGTTTTACTCAAATCTGTTTGTGGTTCCCAAAAAAGAGGGAACTTTCAGGCCAATCTTGGATTTAAAGATCCTAAACAAATTCCTAAGAGTTCCATCGTTCAAAATGGAAACTATTCGGACAATTTTACCCATGATCCAAAAGGGTCAGTACATGACCACAGTGGATTTAAAGGATGCTTACCTTCACATACCGATTCACAAAGATCATTACCGGTATCTAAGGTTTGCCTTTCTAGACAGGCATTACCAGTTTGTAGCTCTTCCATTCGGATTGGCTACGGCTCCGAGAATCTTCACAAAGGTTCTGTGTGCTCTTCTGGCGGTACTAAGACCGCGAGGAATTGCGGTAGCTCCGTACCTAGACGACATTCTGATACAAGCTTCAAGCTTTCAAACTGCCAAGTCTCATACAGAGTTAGTACTGGCATTTCTAAGGTCGCATGGATGGAAGGTGAACGAAAAGAAGAGTTCTCTCTTTCCACTCACAAGAGTTCCCTTCTTGGGGACTCTTATAGATTCTGTAGAAATGAAGATTTACCTGACAGAAGACAGGTTAACAAAGCTTCAAAATGCATGCCGTGTCCTTCATTCCATTCAACACCCGTCAGTAGCTCAATGCATGGAGGTGATCGGCTTAATGGTAGCAGCAATGGACATAGTACCCTTTGCACGTCTACATCTCAGACCGCTGCAATTGTGCATGCTAAGTCAGTGGAATGGGGATTACTCAGACTTGTCCCCTACTCTGAATCTGGATCAAGAGACCAGAAATTCTCTTCTATGGTGGCTTTCTCGGCCACATCTGTCCAGGGGGATGCCATTCAGCAGGCCGGACTGGACAATTGTAACAACAGACGCCAGCCTACTAGGTTGGGGCGCTGTCTGGAATTCTCTGAAGGCTCAGGGACAATGGAATCAGGAGGAGAGTCTCCTACCAATAAACATTCTGGAATTGAGAGCAGTTCTCAATGCCCTTCTGGCTTGGCCCCAGTTAACAACTCGGGGGTTCATCAGGTTTCAGTCGGACAACATCACGACTGTAGCTTACATCAACCATCAGGGAGGGACAAGAAGCTCCCTAGCAATGATGGAAGTATCAAAGATAATTCGCTGGGCAGAGTCTCACTCTTGCCACCTGTCAGCAATCCACGTCCCGGGAGTGGAGAACTGGGAGGCGGATTTCTTAAGTCGTCAGACTTTTCATCCGGGGGAGTGGGAACTTCATCCGGAGGTCTTTGCCCAAATACTTCGACGTTGGGGCAAACCAGAGATAGATCTCATGGCGTCTCGACAGAGCGCCAAGCTTCCTCGTTACGGGTCCAGATCCAGGGATCCGGGAGCGGTTATGATAGATGCTTTGACAGCACCTTGGACCTTCGGGATGGCTTATGTGTTTCCACCCTTCCCGATGCTTCCTCGATTGATTGCCAGAATCAAACAGGAGAGAGCATCAGTGATTCTAATAACGCCTGCATGGCCACGCAGGACTTGGTATGCAGATCTAGTGGACATGTCATCCTGTCCACCTTGGTCGCTACCTCTGAAACAGGACCTTCTGATCCAGGGTCCCTTCAAACATCAAAATCTAATTTCTCTGAAGCTGACTGCTTGGAAATTGAACGCTTGATTTTATCAAAACGTGGTTTTTCTGAGTCAGTTATTGATACCTTAATACAGGCTAGGAAGCCTGTTACCAGAAAGATTTACCATAAGATATGGCGCAAATACTTATATTGGTGCGAATCCAAGAGTTACTCATGGAGTAAGGTTAGGATTCCGAGGATATTGTCTTTTCTACAAGAAGGTTTAGAAAAGGGTTTATCCGCTAGTTCCTTAAAGGGACAGATTTCAGCTCTGTCCATTCTTTTACACAAACGTCTGTCAGAAGTTCCGGACGTTCAAGCTTTTTGTCAGGCTTTAGCTAGGATCAAGCCTGTGTTTAAAACTGTTGCTCCACCATGGAGTTTGAACTTAGTTCTTAATGTTTTACAGGGGGTTCCGTTTGAACCCCTTCATTCCATTGATATCAAGTTGTTATCTTGGAAAGTTCTGTTTTTAATGGCGATTTCCTCGGCTCGAAGAGTCTCTGAGTTATCTGCCTTACATTGTGATTCTCCTTATCTGATTTTTCATTCAGACAAGGTAGTTCTGCGTACTAAACCTGGGTTCCTACCTAAGGTGGTCACTAACAGGAATATCAATCAAGAGATTGTGGTTACATCTTTGTGTCCTAATCCTTCTTCGAAAAAGGAACGTCTGCTACACAATCTAGATGTAGTCCGTGCCCTGAAATTTTATCTACAGGCAACTAAGGATTTTCGACAAACGTCTTCCCTGTTTGTTGTTTATTCTGGTCAGAGGAGAGGTCAAAAAGCTTCGGCTACCTCTCTCTCCTTTTGGCTTCGTAGCATAATACGGTTAGCCTATGAGACTGCTGGACAGCAGCCTCCTGAAAGAATTACAGCACATTCTACTAGAGCTGTGGCTTCCACTTGGGCCTTTAAGAATGAGGCTTCTGTTGAACAGATTTGCAAGGCTGCAACTTGGTCTTCTCTTCATACTTTTTCCAAATTTTACAAATTTGACACTTTTGCTTCTTCGGAGGCTGTTTTTGGGAGAAAGGTTCTTCAGGCAGTGGTTCCTTCCGTATAAAGAGCCTGCCTGTCCCTCCCGTCATCCGTGTACTTTAGCTTTGGTATTGGTATCCCATAAGTAATGGATGATCCGTGGACTGGATACACTTAACAAGAGAAAACATAATTTATGCTTACCTGATAAATTTATTTCTCTTGTAGTGTATCCAGTCCACGGCCCGTCCTGTCACTTTAAGGCAGGTAATTTTTCCATTAAACTACAGTCACCACTGTACCCTATGGTTTTCCTTTCTCTGCATGTTTTCGGTCGAATAACTGGTAATGGCAGTTAGGGGAGGAGCTATATAGCAGCTCTGCTGGGTGAATCCTCTTGCACTTCCTGTTGGGGAGGAGTTAATATCCCATAAGTAATGGATGATCCGTGGACTGGATACACTACAAGAGAAATAAATTTATCAGGTAAGCATAAATTATGTTTTACCAAAAATATATTCTCTAAAACCTGGTGAGAGGGATCTACTGTTCTAACTCATTTTGTAAGTAGGTTCAATATCTCCAGATTTAGTAGTTACTGTTATAAATTTGAAGAGGGCATTGCATTTGTATCTGATAGGACAGACAATATGCACTAATTGGCAGAATATATAATGAAAAGACTTTAGTTTTCAGGAAAGCAGTTGTTGCTGTGATTCAGTTCATAAAGAACGAAGGTTTAGGAGTAATGGACAAAACAGTTCAGGAACAATTTTTAGTTGTGCATCTGAATTCCTAAAGTGTTATATCCCTTTAAGGTATTACTTGGTCTTTGCTCTCTTGGAAATAATGTCCTCTATTGTTTATGAGAACAGTCGAACTAGAAAAACAATGGCAAGCTGTCTTAAAACATTAATATTCCTGGGCATCACACTTCAGCTATGTTGGTGGCTGTCACTAATATCTGATAAACTTTCACTTTTCTGAAAGGCACACCTCTCACCAAATATTTTAGTGGGATATGATGGGGAGCAGTCTTTAAAGGGATATAAAAGTGCAAAAAAATGCTGTAATCATTTTTGAGCATTTTATTACTGCACTATTGCTTGTATATAAGTGTGTGTTTAATCCTTGCAATGGGATTAAAGGGACAGTCTACCATAGAATTGTTATTTTTTTAAAAGATAGATAATCCCTTTGTTACCCATTCCCCAGTTTTGCACAACCAACACCGTTATATTAATATACTTTTTACCTCTGTGATTACCTTGTATCTAAGAACCTTCTTCCAGTCCCCTGATCACATGACTATGACTGTTTATTATCTATTGTCTTGCAGTTAGCATTGTTTTGTGCTAAATCTTAAATAACCCCCTGTGCCTGAACATAGTGTTATCTATAGGGTCCACATGCATTTTCTGACTCTTTGTGTTGAAAAGGAATTTAAAAAGCATGTGATAAGAGGCAGCCCTCAAGGGCTTAGAAATTCGCATATGAGCCTACCTAGGTTTAGTTTAAACTAAGAATACCAAGAGAAAAAAGCAAATTTGATGATAAAAGTAAATTGGAAAGTTGATTAAAATTACATGTCCTATCTGAATAATGAAAGTTTAATTTTGACTAAACTGTCCCTTTAAGCACATAAAGTTTATTCCAGAGGAGCTGTTCGCTACTGCAACCTAGCTGAACATATCTGGTGACCCACTGACGAGAGAATTGTGTGTAGCCACCAATCACACGCTAGCTCAAAGTAGTATATGTAAAAATTAATTCTCAACAAAGTATACCAAGAGAACAAAGTAAATGGGAAAATAGAAGTGAATGTAAGTGTCTTGAAATTACAAGCTCTATCTGAATCATGCAAGTTTAATTTTGACTTTCCTATCCCTTTAAGATCCAGTGCCACATATCTATATCCACATTACCTCTAAAACTAACCCCGAGTTACTGCAAAAAGCCTTTGGAATGATCTCAGATAGGGCTGTGCGTTATGGTAAAAAATGAACATCGCCATTTTGATTATGAAATATCACGATTGCGATTTTAATTTAATTTTTTTTAAATAAATACTAAACATACATTTCTCAATAAAAAAAACTGCATTAAACTACATAATCTTAAAGTGCATATTTATCAGTGTTCAATACAGGCTGAGTTTAAATTAAATTAGCTGCCTGTGCTGAGGTTATATAGTGCATTTAAAAAACAAAAACAATGCCAGTCCAAATATGCATAGTAAGATAACAATAGCACTAGCCATTTACAACAAACAAGGTAACTGACATAAAAAACAGATTTAGTACACAGTTAAAGGGTGAACATTTAAGGTGTTTGTTTTATTTAAAAAAAAAAAAAATTACTATCATGACAAAAAGAAATTTCTCCCAAAGTTTAGTCCCAGCTTAAATCAATTAGTCTGGAGTGATCTCAACTACAGATAACACATTTAGTGAGTTACAACAATAATGAGATTAGTGCACAGTGATTGTTGTATGTTCAAAACAAAGCAGAGGAGCCAAACGAAAGTGGAGGGGCAATGAAAACAGTGACAAAAGAGTAGATGCAGGAAACAATGAATTAGAGCAATCAGAGAATTACTTCTTTTTTTTTTGTAGAAACTTCAATGGTTTGTTTTGTTTGATTTTGGGTTCCATAAACAAACTTCCGAAAAAGTTTGGGAAGTTGATATACAAACTCATAGCAAGTGCAGATGTAGCTTTGGGAAGTCCTACAGGGTTGTAGAGGGAAGGTTCTGATGAAGTTGTACAATACTTTCCATTACAAATGATTCATTACAGGCTCTGGTTAAAGGGACAGTATACACTCATTTTCATATAACTGCATGTAACAGACACTACTATAAAGAATAAGATGCACAGATACTGATATAAAAATCCAGTATAAAATGGTTTAAAAAAGTACTTAAAAGCTTTCAGTTTAACTCTGTTGAAAAGGCAGTTGGAAAGTCCACTGCAAGTGGCAAATAAGACACTCCCCCCTCCCCCTTCTTTTGCATATGAAAAGACCCTTTACACAAACAGGAGCAAGCTGGAGAAGGTAGCTGACGGTATTCACATAAAACTTTGGGGCTTGGTTAGGAGTCTGAAAATCAGAGCAATGTTATTTAAAAATAAGCAAAATTATACATTAAACAAACTTTATGGGCTTTATAAATAGATCATCTACAAAACATTTATGCAAAGAAAAAATGTGTGCATAATGGCCCTTTAAGTGATGTGAGTGTTTAAAGGGCCATGAAACCCACATTTTTTCTTTCATGATTTAGAAAGAGAATGCAATTTTAAACATCTTTCTAAATTACTTATATTATCTGATTTGTTTTATTCTCTTGATATTCTTTGCTGAAAAGCATATCTAGATATGCTCAGTAGCTGCTGATTGATTGCTGCACATAGAAGCCTCGTGTGATTGGCTCACCATGGGCATTGCTTTTTCTTCAACTAAGGATATATAAAAATGAAGCAAAATAAATAATAGAAGTAAATTGTAATGTTTAAATTTGTATTCTCTATCTGAATCATGAAAGAAAGATTTTGGGTTTAGTAGCCCTTTAAAGTAGTTTGTAGTTTTGAAACAGAATTTCATGGCTAAAACAATAAACTCTTGCCCCTTAGAAGGCAACTTGTTATGCATTGAACCCCTCTACCACCAGACAGGGCTGAATATTGTTAATATGTAATAAATCCAATCTCTATCAGAATTAAAAAGGAGATATGACTCAGACTAACAAAAATGACTATAGATTGCAGACTTCTTACCACCATAAGAGTACTATTCCTGTCCCCATCATCCAGGTTGCCTGAACTGTCCTGGCTCCCCATACCTGCCTCGGCAGACGAATTAGAGGGTTGTTGCTGCCGGTGCTTCCCAACCCGCTTGGCCTTGGCTTGTAGACATCGCTAATCCAGCTGAAAAGTGTTCTGCCTTTTAAACTCCAATACAAAAGTACAGCGTTTTTTTTTTTTTTTAAAAGAGTGTATATATATTTTATAAAAAAAGATTTATAATCCTAATTGGTATTGTCTGTTCCTCTGCTAAAAAAGTTCTTCCCTCAAAGAGAACTAAATGGTGTATAAGAAGAAAAAATGGGGTTTATTTAGCAGCGCTAAAAAAAGCTAGGAAATGATGATACCAATCTAATTTATGTTTTATACAATCTATTTTATTTAAAAATTCTTATAACACATAAAAACAACAGCAAATGCTTATCCTAATTAATAAAGGGACGTCTCCCTTATACAACACTTATAAAAACAGACTAGAACCATATAATCCTAGAATTCCAGGTATAAAGGAATTAATTCTATAGATAACATATGGCAAGCAACAAATTTCTAAGATAAATGGGGAATTGAATATTTAAAAGGCACAAATGTATCAGTCCTAACAGCTTTACAGTTCTTCAGTAACAAATACAGTTATAAAGTTACACAGTTACTTTCCTTGGACATATAATTGGCTCAGGTGTGCTGGATAGTTAAAAAGGCAAAAAACAGCCAATATTCTGATTTAGGTGCCAAAGCAATCGTGGTTAATGGAAATGGTTAATTTAACAGATGAATACCTTGATGTCTTTAAAGTTCAGTTTGCGTGTTTTAAAAAACGTAGTGCAAATAAACCCCATTTTTTCTTCTTATTCACAATATAAAAAAGAGCAAGAAGACCAGCTATAGTAGGGACGTCTCCCAAGGTCTCATAAAAAATACATAATATACATTTAGACAGTAATGAAAATAAACATGCCACCTAAAAATACCACCTTAAGATCGGTGTACTGTGTACACTAGAAAAAATATAGTAAGTAGTTTTTCTAGTGTACATAGTACACCGCTCTTAAGATGGTATTTTTAGGTAGCAGGTTTATGCTATCTCATTACTGTCTAAATGTATATTATGTATTTTTTATGAGACCTTGGGAGACGTCCCTACTATAGCTCATTATTGGTCTTCTTGCTCTTTTTTATATTGTATCAACATCAGATATGGGCGATTTTAGTCTTACGACATTTTATATCATTTTGATCGATATTGGACATCATTAAATTTATTTTTCATTTTATCTATATAATCTCTGACCGCACAGCGCCGGTTATGCTTTTGTTTAGATAGAATTCTACCTGTCCTCCGCCTCTCAGCACTTTTAGCTAGCATATTAACTAGCATATTGACTAGCACATTATTCATTAGGAATCACAATATCATGCACTACACATTGTCCATGTGAACATTTTGTTCCTCACCCCCTCACTTATTGCTATATAGACTCCACTTTAGTTAATCGAGTAATACTGGTTAAGCTTATCTTTTAGCCTGAGCACCTGCGTTATTCACAGAATCAATTGGTAATAGGATTTTTATGCTCCTCTATTCAGTTTGTTTGAAATATTGGTTCCCAATTTCACAATGTGACACATAATTTCACTTAGCACTAACACCTATTCAGGTTCTACCTTTATTAGAAGCTATGTTTCGCTGTTGTTGACTATATTATATATATATATATATATATATATATATATATATATATATATATATATATATATATATATATATATATATATACACAAATGTAGATAAAGTAGCACACACCAAACAAGCAGCTACCCGGTGCACTCTCTCACATGGGCTCCATTTGACAAAGGTCTAAGTGTAGACCGAAACGTTATGGGTTAAGGCCCTGCTGTTTTTCTTGGATTGGAATTAAATGCTTGTTATTTGAAATCCCTTGTGTGGCCTGCTGCTTTCAGATACCTAAAACACACTTGAAGCCGTGTGTGTATTTGGAACACCATCTATATATATATATATATATATATATATATATATATATATATATATATATATATATATATATATATATATATATATATATATATATATATATATATATATACATAAAAAAATAAAAAATATATATATATATATATATAAATATATTTATATTGTTCCCTTTGTTTCACGCTCCGCTTTTAGCGCCGTCCTTTTTCTAATCTCCAATTTTTGGTTATCCATGTGGAGGGATTTCCCTGGACTGGCTGTGAGTGTCATTTTAGCACAACACTCTTCTTTTTTTCTGTTTTCACACATTCTGTCATACTTACACACACTCAATGCACTCTTTTCACCCTTCACACACTGTCCCACATTTATACAAAAGTACACTTAAAGGGACAGTCAAGTTCAAAATAAACTTTCATGATTGAAATAGGAAAAAGTTTCAAGAGTCCAGCACCTGGGATCCAAGGTGTGCAAACACAGGGGCACTGCACAATACCCCCAGTCAATATAGCAAAAGATGATAGCCGCACCACCAAGTTCAATGAATGAATTTCTTTATTGAGCCAAGATCAAAAAAATCAGCAACGTTTCGGACACAAGTCCTTAATCTTGCATGATTGAAATAGGGCATGTCTTTTTAAACAACTTTCCAATTTACTTTTATCACCAATTTTGCTTTGTTCCTAGGAGGTTCATATGCTAATTTCTTAGACCTTGAAGGCCACCTCTAATCTGAAGTTTTTCACCACTAGAGGGCGTTAGTTTATGTGTTTCATATAGATACCATTGAGTTCATGCACGTGAAGGTACCTAGGAGTGAGCACTGATTGGCTAAAATGCAAGTCTGTCAAAAGAACTGAAATAAGGGGGCACTTTGCAGAGGCATAGATACAAGGTAATTAATTAAAACTGGGGAATGGATAATAAAGATTATCTTTTTAAACAACAACAATTCTGGTGTTGACTGTCCCTTTAAGTAAGTCTTCTCATCCATACACATACCCCCATTCGCTATTCTACTTATTGTAGCCCTACCTAGCTAATGCTTACCAGATGAGATCCATTCCCAGAAGGGGCATGGCCAGAAATAACCACACTCCTTTTACCTATATGAATATGACCTCACTTCCTCGGTCCTAGTTCAGGATGGTCAGAGCTGGGTTCCCTCTCTAGACCTATATCAAGTAAGTATAGGTGGAGGCTATTTAAGCTATATTGTCCACCGGGCTGCGTACACTATCTCTGCCTACTCACCAGGTGAGGTAGAAGGAGGCATGCCTTCTCAGGCTGACAGTTTTTGATTGGAGTCTTTCATAGGGTGCCATTATGATAACCTCATAGCATGACATGATCCTTGGTCTGTTCTTGCTGTATGTCTATATATGAGTTTCTATGGAAACTTAGTGAATACTTTAATGAGTCACAGACTGATGTTATATGTTGTCTCTACTTCTTTTAGTTTTCAGGCATTCAGTATGTCACTTTCTTAGGCTATAATTTGAAGGGATTTTCTTGCCATTTTTCCACAACTGAGTGTTTTTTTCAGTCTATTTTTGCATTTTAGCAAGGAATTTTGATGTGTATTTAAAATAATTAAATGTATTTCTACTTCACTTTTGTTATCCTATTTTCCTATTGCCTTATATCAAGAGGTACTGCTTGGTATTCATCTCATATGGTAAGCATTAGCTAGGTAGGACTAAGATAATTCGAAATTAAATAATTAACAGAGGAAAATTCTATATCTTGGGCTAGTATCTAGATAATGCTTACCAGGGTTCTCATCCCTTGCTCTTTCATCCTATGATGGACAGTCTAGAAATGAGGGAAGAGCAAGTTAAGTTATCTTCATATAGTTAAAAGGGGTGTGGTTATTTTTGTCCATATTCCCTTCTAGGAGGAAATCTCATCTGGTAAGCATTATCTAGATATTAGGCCAGTATATAGAGTTTTCTGCTGTTGATTATTTAAATTTTAGTGTTTCAGTATACTCTTCTACTTGCATAAACCCTGGAATCTCTCCCACTTTTATAAATACCGCTAGGCACTCACCCAGCCCTATGCACATACTAGACTTGTGCATGGGGAAAACATTTGTTTTCTTCTTAAGATTTGTTTTGGATTTTTTCAAATGTTCAGTTTGGCCGAATTTTGTCCATGCTGGCATTTGGTTCAGACGAATATTGGATTTGGATTTGTTACCGTTATTTCCAATAGGAACAGCTAATATAGACAATATTAACAAAAAGCTTAAATTATAGGATTTTAACAATTAAAAGAACATATGTTTCAATGTTTAAAGAACATACAACTCCATTATGAATAAAATCCAGCATTTAGCTGTGAAATAGTCTAACAGGTGCCCAAAGAGCCCTTCAGAGGACTCAAGTGCCTAGAGGTGCTAAATTCGATAAGCCAAAATTGGGCTCAAAAAGTAGTTGAAAAGTTAACCGAAAACGTATTGTGATATCCGAGCAGTTTTTAGCTTTGTAGGCTCAATAGGGCTTTTTCCTATAGAAAATCGCACTTATGTGATTGCGCTGAATCGAAAAGTAGCCTTTTCAGCCCCAAAAACATCCAAAACACTGCTTCTGCTAGTTTAATCAAGGCCTTTGTGCAGAGTATCTATGGTGTGTCTCCCTACACAAGTGTGTAATTCTTACATGAATTTATTAATTTCTCCAGGCAAGTCCCTGTCAATCCCCGTGTCCCCCTCCCATAGTTTTCTCTCAGGGAGGAGGACTGCTTGACTGTTCCATGGGGTTCAATTAATATTTGCGCTTAACCATTTCTGCAGTACTCCTGCCAAGTGTAAACATTTACCCGAGGTTGATTCCTCCAAGGGAGTTTAAGGGACCTGTCACAGGACTGCTAATCCTATATGTCCAGATAAGTATTCTGATATTGAGCATTCCTATTTGTCATCAGAGGGAGAGATAACTGATACTCGTGATTTTTATATAGATGTTGACTATAAAGCACATCCTTTATTTTGAGAATGGAGCATTTACACACTTTACTAAGAGAGGTACTACTAACTTTAGGAGGTTAGGTACCTAAATCGTCTGCGGAAAAGTTAGTTAAACAACTTGACTTATTACTTAATCTCCCTTTTAAATCTCTGTTTCCTGTTCCAGAGGTAATTTCTGAAGTTTTTTCCAAAGAATGGAATAATCCTGGAATTCCTTTTATACCTTCCACATGTACCTGGTCACTGCCACCAATGTGGAACTTTGGGAGGATGGAGCTATTTCTACTCTCGCTAAGAGAACTACTATTCCTTTGGAGGACTGTACAACCTTCACAGATCCAATTGATAGAAAGTTGAAAGCTTGTGACAGGAAAGATTTTTAGCAGCCGGTTGTTTTTTTTTTTGTTTAGACCAGCACTTAGTGTTGCATGTGTTGATGGTGCAATCAACATGACATGGTTTCAGAAGAGATTTTGAAAGAAGAAATTAGGGATTGTTTGAAAAGTATTAAAGTGGATAGCACTTATATCTTTGATGCCATTGTGAATATTATCTGCTGTAATGCTAAAAATGCAGCATTGGCTGTCCAAACATAAGGGCCTTATAGTTAAAATCCTTGTCTGCAGACATGGCTTCCAGACTTATATCTCTTCCCTTTCAGGGAAAGATCTTGTTTGGTACAGGTTTGAATGCAATTATTTCCCTTGTGACTGGTGGTAAGGGTGCTTTCTTACCACAGGACAAAAAGTCCAAGAACAAGATTAGATTTGCTGGTCTTTTTTGGGCCTTTTGCCAGTCAAGGGACCAAAAGTATTTTTCCTCTTCAAAAGAGAAGTCTGATTCTTCCAAGTCCTAGTGGAAACTAGGAAATGCATGGAATAAATAGAAGCAATCCAAGGAATCTTTTCCCGCTTCTAAATCAGCATGAAGGTGTGGCCCACAAACAGACTCACTTCTGATAAGGGGTAGATTGAACCTTTTTTCATAATTCCTTGGGTGCGGTCTGTTCAGGATTTGTGTATACGTACTATAGTTAACAAGGGATATAGAATAGGTTTTCGACCTCCTATAGGAAAGTTCCTCCTGCCTTTTTTACAATGTGTTCAGGATCTAGGTGTATTTATTCCATTTCCAGAATCAGAGAGAACACACAGGTTTTATACCAACCTGTTCATAATTCCAAAAAAGGAGGGGACTTTCAGACCCATTCTGGATCGGAAAATGTTAAACAGATTTTTAAGGTTTCCCAGCTATAGGATGGAAGCAATTCGGACCATTTTGAACCTTGGAGATGTTAATTCATGAGTACTATAGACTTAAAGGATGCCTACTTACTGTAGATATCCCCAGTAAAATTTCCAATGTCTCAGATTTGACTTCCTGGACAAACATTTCCAGTTTGTAGTTTTGCCTTTTGGTTTAGCCATGGCACCCAGGATATTTACAAAGGTTTTTGAAGCTCTTCTGTCAGTGTTGAGAGCTCAGGGGATAGCAGTTGCTCACTACTTAGACAACATTAGGCTCCTTCACTTCACATGGCAGAGGTTTATACCTCAAAACTACTTTTATTTTCTTCATTCTTCCGGTTGGAAAATAAACATTGCATAGAGCTCCTCGACTCCTCAACCAAGGTTTCATCATAGATCCAGTGACCATGCATCTGTCTCTTATGGAGCAATGGAGGAAAAATTTGCAAAGAGCTTGTATGAAACTACAGATACTGTTTCATCCCTCTGTGGCCAATGCATGGTTGCACGGTTTCATCTTCTTCCTTTAAAACTAATGATGCAATGGTGGAATGGAGATTACATTTATCTCTCACAAAGGATTTTCTGATTGTTCAAGCTTGGCCTCCTAGGACTTACTTGGTGCACAGATATAGTTAAAATCTCCTGTTCCCTTCCCTGGAGTCTTCTTTTTAAGGGTTATCTTCTGTCCCATTTTGTCATCAAGATTTAAATTATCTGAAAAGCATCACTTATACAGTAAACTCAACCAAACAGTAATAAAGAAGTTTGATGCAAACAAAAGAACTAACAAAAGAACAAGTCATGATGGTTAGCAAGGTTTATAATATACATAATGGAAAATCATTGTATGCAATCTGCCCTAAGTCTCCCACCCCATGATATATATTCAGTTTCAAAAGTCCTGAAATACATCTCAGGGCTATAAGCCTGTCCTACCATAAAATCCAAGGTACCACAGTGAATCTATCGGGGGCCTGAGGATCTCTTGATCGTCAACCGTACCTCAGAAGCTTGGCGTTCTGTCAAGACGCCATCAGATTCAACTCTGGCATCCCCCATTTGAGGGTTAACTTGGAGAAAAACTTCGGATGGAGTGCCCACTCCCCGGGATGAAAGGTCTGTCTACTCAGAAAGTCCGCTTCCCAGTTGTCCACTCCTGGAATATGGATGGCAGATAGACAACAATTGTGGGCTTCCGCCCACTGAATAATCCGAGCCACCTCCTTCATGGCTAAGGAACTCTGAGTTCCTCCCTGGTGGTTGATGTAAGCCACTGAGGTGATATTGTCCAACTGAAACCTGATAAACCAGGCTAAGGACAACTGAGGCCACGCTATCAGAGCATTGTAAATCACTCGCACCTCCAAGATATTTATGGGGAGAGCAGACTCCTCCCGAGTGCATAGACCCTGTGCTTTTAGCGAGTCCCAGACTGCTCCCCAGCCCAGAAGGCTGGCATCCGTGGTTACAATGACACAGGAAGGTCTCCGGAAGCATGTGTCTCGAGACAGATGCTCCTGAGAGCACCACCACCAGTCGTCAACTGATCTAGATCTATCCTCTGAGACAGATTCGAATGGTCCCCATTCCATTGCCTGAGCATGCATGACTGTAGAGCTCTCAAATGGATTTGAGAAAAAGGAATGGTGTCCATGGAAGCAACCATCAAACCAATTACCTCCATACATTGAGCGACTGATGGCCGAACAGTAGACTGAAGAGAGAGGCAAGAAGAAAGAATCTTGGATTTTCTGACCTCTGTCAGAAAAATGTTCATAGATAGGGAATCTATTATGGTCCCTAAGAAAACCACCCTTGTAGCTGGAACAAGGGAACTCTTTTCCAGATTCACTTTCCATCTGTCAGAACGTAAAAAAGACCACAAGATCTCTGTATGAGAATTTGCTTGTTGAAAAGATGGTGCCTGAACCAATATGTCATCCAGGTAAGAAGCCACTGCGATTCCCCGAGCCCTGATTACTGCCAAGATAGTCCCCAGAATCTTTGAAAATATTCTGGGAGCTGTGGCAAGGCCAAACAGAAGAGCCACAAACTGAAATTGTTTGTCTAGAAAGGTAAATATCAGGTACTTGTGATGATTCCTGTGAAGGGGAACATGAAGATACGTATCCTTCAGGTCTATGGGGTCATAAACTGACCCTCCTGCACCAAGGGAAGAATGGACCGAATGGTCTCCATTTTGATGGATAGCACCCTGAGAAACTTGTTTAGACACTTTAGAACTAAAATAGGACGAAAAGTTCCCTCTTTTTTGGGAACCACAAACATTGGAATAGAATCTCAGACCCTGTTGCCTTTCGAGAACAGGAACTATCACTTCCAGGGAAGAAAGGTCCCGAACGCAATTCAAGAATGACTCTTTTTATCTGGTCTACAGATAATCTTGAGAGAAGAAACCTGCCCCTGGGAGGAAAAGTTTTGAATTCTAATTTGTAACCCTGAGACACTTTGTCTACAGCCCAGGGATCTGGGACATCTCGTACCCAAGCTGGATAAAACAGATAAAGACTGCCCCCCACTTGATCTGGTTCCAGACCGGGGGCAACCCCTTCATGCTGACTTAGACTCGGTTGCGGGCTTCTTAGATTGCGTCCCCTTGTTCCAAGACTGGTTGGGTTTCCAAGAATACTTGGAGTGTTCCTGCTTGGAAGAGGGAGAGAAAGACTTTGCTTTAGGGTTTCGAAATGAATGAAATTACTTTGAAGTCCTTTAGATCTATTCTTCTTGTCTTGTGGTAGAAAATACCCTTTTCCACCAGTAATGTCAGAGATAATTTCGGCCAAACCAGGGCCAAACAGGGTCTTACCCTTGTAAGGAAGCGCCAAAAGCTTAGACTTAGTGGTAACATCCGCTGACCATGATTTCAGCCACAAAGCCCTGCGGGCTAGCACAGCGAAGCCAGATATCTTGGCTCCTAGCTTAATAACTTGCATGGTGGCATCAGAAATAAAGGAATTGGCTAGCTTGAGAGCCTTAATCCTATATTGGATTTCCTCCAAAGGAGTCTCAACCTGAAGAGACTCAGACATAGCATTGAACCAGTAAGATGACGCATTGGACACCGTGGCCATACAAACTGCTGGTTGCCACTGAAGACCTTGATGAACATACATCTTCTTCAAATAAGCCTCCATCTTTTTGTCCATAGGATCTTTAAAAGTACAGCTATCCTCTATAGGAATAGTTGTTCTCTTAGCCAGAGTAGAGATGGCCCCTTCTACCTTAAGCACCATACGTCATGCGTCTTTAATAAAGTCAGCGACAGGAAATATCTTTTTAAAAACAGGAGATGGGGAAAATGGAATCCCTGACTTCTCCCATTTCTGCACAATAATCTCCGTTGCATGGTCTGGAACAGGAAACACTTCCACCGAGGAAGGAACATCAAAGTATTTATTAAGTTTACTTGATTTCTTATGGTTGACAACGACAGGCAGGTCGGAGTCGTCCAAAGTAGCTAAAACCTCCTTTAACAATACGCAAAGGTGTTCAAGCTTAAATCTGAAGGATACCACTTCAGCATCAGATGAAGAAATTATACTGTCTGAATCTGAGATTTCACCCTCAGTGGCTACTGCCGTATCCTCAGACTTATGAGAGAGGGCTATCTGAGTAGCAGAGGTTGGAGAGGAAACCTTAACATCTGAGTCTCTAATGTTCCTCTTGCGTTTTCCCTTTAGCATAGGAATAGCAGATAAGACCTCAGCTACCGCTGAAGATACCTTCTGCAGGCAAATTAGTTCCTCCAGGAGACTGAAAGGAACCGCAGGGCACTGTATGTGATGCCACTAAGGCTCAGAATTAAAAAGTTTCATTTTTTTTTTGCAAAGTCCTCTCTATACATGAGGAACAAAATTGCAATGGTGACACAACTAGGTTCTCCAAACAAAGGAGACACTACATAATTGCAAAATCCTGCTCCATTAATTAAAATTAGAATAATTTGTCTCTATTTTAAAGAGGTACTGTCAATTTAAATACTACAAAGATGCTTTTGGTCTAAAAATAAAACTTCATACTAAGTCACCGTTTATTGTGAGCGATGAAATAAATATTATACTAAATATGACACCTCTACATCTCAGCCTGATGACTGAGGTGCCTACCTGCCCCTTCGAACCAACAAGGAATGCTAATGCAGCGGTGAACAACCACTCCGATAATCACTATGAGCAAAGGTAGAAATCACATGACTGGCAATTGAAAACTGCGCGTGTTTCAAAACCGGAAGAGACAAACCGGAAAAGCCGTTGCCTGACAGATAATACGTCAGAGCCGGCAAGAGACCGCATACATTATCAGGGTAGCGTAGAGCTAAAATAACCTGTGCATATCCCCAATCTGTTTGCAATCTATGTATAGTATGCACAGCCACCCAATAAAAAAAATGAATGAGCCTAAGTATGGTTAACTCCTTATAGCCCACAAAGGAGATTAAGCCAGTCTCAATGTCACATAATAAAAGTGCCTGCTCACTGCCAGTATTATTCCTATACCCAGGATTCTTGTCCCATAATGTGTGCAGAGATATTAGCCAGCATCTCTGCTTAACCCTTTCAGTGCCAGCCTCCTAGCCCCAGAAGACAAAAGGCCCTTAACTGCACAGCTAGCCGTCCGGCAGGAGGACAGCTCAGTGTGGAAGAATGCCACTCCTTACAGAGACCTCTGAAATAAAAGAAAGAACAGCATAAATTTACTCTGGCTTTTTGTAACATGGGCAGCAAATATGTTAGGAAAACGCAACAAGGCCCACCTCACAAGTTCCTAACTGCTTTAAAGCCACCAAGTGCAGTAAGTGCAGACCATGTGGAGTCACGTGTGGGACAGAAAAGAAAGACAACAGTTACACTCACAGGCTGGCCGGCTGCAATTTGGCAGCAATGTAGAGGTAGGCAGTGGCACAGTCAGTTCAAGACAGTCTGAAGTGATCATCAAGTGAAGTGAACTCTGAATCGATTACGACCATCATGTATGTATTATTTTTAATTATTATTGTGAAGTGATTAGTGAACAAGACGTCCAGTAGTACTGTAAGACCAGCTCGCCACTCAATTAGTACAATTACTCAATTATTGCAGCACTGCATACTGACACACACTGTGTGAATAAAACAAAAAAATGGATTTTCCAGATTGAGATCTATAAATGTTATCATCCAAATCCAATTGACCTTTTATGCTACTTCCATGTAAAAAAATTGCTTTCTTTTGCAATTTACATTGATGAGAAAATGTTTACCTTATATTTAAATAGATTATTAGTTCCTTTTTCTTATCACTCGGTGATAAAAAGTAATGTTTTTTTTTTCTATATGTGTTTTCTCCCTGCCTCTGTGTGTGTGTCTCCCTGCCTCTGTGTGTGTGTCTCCCTGCCTCTGTGTGTATATGTGTGTGTCTCCCTGCCTCTGTGTGTCTCCCTGTGTGTGTGTGTGTGTCTCCCTGCCTCTGTGTGTGTCTCCCTGTGTGTGTCTCCCTGTGTGTCTCCCTGCTTCTGTGTGTGTCTCCCTGCCTCTGTGTGTGTGTCTCCCTGTGTGTGTGTCTACTTGCCTCTGTGTGTGTGTCTCCCTGCCTCTGTGTGTGTGTCTCCCTGCCTCTGTGTGTGTGTGTCTCCCGGCCTTTGTGTGTGTGTCTCCCTGCCTGTGTATGTGTGTCCCATATATATATCTAGATAAGTGTTCAAATAAATAAATAGAAAACAATACTCAGAATGCAGGCATTTGGTCTCTGGTGGATGTAAAGAGTAATTAAATGCCTAAAAAAATGTCTTCAAAAACTCATGCAAAAAAGGTTTTTATGTACTGACTTGATTCAGATTTGCTTTGCTATGTTAAAAAAAGACCAGCTGGGCCTGTACCATCCATATTTTACTTTTTTCCAAATCTTGCAATCCCAGTTAGTATGTGTAGCTTGAAAAAGCTAGGTTTGTGTAGGGTCAAAATATTAGGGGGGCTGAGCTCTGGCTTAGTAGGGGGCCCCAAAATTTCTAGTGGCGACCCTGGTTGCGAGACCACAGTTGGCTGGGCTTGGAGGGGGCGTGGCTGGGCTGGAGGGGGCATGGTCTATACAAATATCCAGAGCTGGTCTGATTTCCCAGTCCGGCCCTGTTCACAGCAATGCGAACGTGGCCTTGCGTTTGCATCACTGGGAAGCATTGCGCTCACAAGAGTGCTCTTTCATAGGCTCCCATGGGAGCCTCATTCTGATGCCGTCAGAGACGGCATCAGAACGTCAGTGCTAGTGAAGGGGGTAAGTTGCGTACCACAAATATAAATATATATGTATATGCCGATATACAGATATATTTATGTGTATATACACATATTAACACATACATGCAGTGGGGCAAAAAAGTATTTAGTCAGCCAACAATTGTGCAAGTTCTCCCACTTAAGAAGATGAGAGAGGCCTGTAATTTTCATCATAGGTATACCTCAACTATGAGAGACAAAATGTGGAAACAAATCCAGACAATCACATTGTCTGATTTGGAAAGAATTTATTTGCAAATTATGATGGAAAATAAGTATTTGGTCAATATCAAAAGTTCATCTCAATACTTTGTTATATATCCTTTGTTGGCAATGACAGAGGTCAAATGTTTTCTGTAAGTCTTCACAAGGTTGTCACACACTGTTGCTGGTATGTTGGCCCATTCCTGCATGCAGATTTTCTCTAGAGCAGCAATGTTTTGGGGCTGTCGCTGGGCAACACAGACTTTCAACTCCCTCCAAAGGTTTTCTATGGGGTTGAGATCTGGAGACTGGCTAGGCCACTCCAGGACCTTGAAATGCTTCATATGAAGCCACTGCTTTGTTGCCCGGGCGGTGTGTTTGGGATCATTGTCATGCTGAAAGACCCAGCCACGTTTCATCTTAGGTTTGCACTCAAAATCTCACGATACATGGCCCCATTTATTCTTTCATGTACACGGATCAGTCGTCCTGCTCCTTTTGCAGAGAAACAGCCCCAAAGCATGATGTTGCCACCCCCATGCTTCACAGTAGGTATGGTGTTCTTTGGTTGCAACTCAGCATTCTCTCTCCTCCAAACACAACGAGTTGTGTTTCTACCAAACAGTTCTACTTTGGTTTCATCTGACCATATAACATTCTCCCAATCCACTTCTGGATCATCCAAATGCTCTCTAGCATACTTCAGACGGGTCCGGACACACGTCTGGCACTGCAGGATCTGAGTCCCTGGCGGCATAGTGTGTTACTGATGGTAGCCTTTGTTACGTTGGTGTGTGTAGGTGTGTTAAAGTGTGCACAAGAGGCACCAAGCTGCTCCAACCCTAAAGTCCCTCACAATAGGGAAAAAAGATAGGCAAAAGAATGAGAAAATAGGAGAAGCGCTAGTAAAAGCTAAAGGTGCTACAATGAAAATTAGTAAAATAGTGAGTGAAATAGTTTGCTGTGCAAATGGATTGAGATAGAATAAAATAACTTGTTTAGTAAATAAAATTTAATTTAATTAAACAATCAAAGAGGTATGCAACCTGCAAAGATAAAATAAAACATAGAGATATTTGAAATCGGACGTCTCCGATATATAAAAGCACAAAAACAAAACTAAAACAAATGACTACTGTTGCCAATATAAACTTTGTGTCAATATTGTGTAGAGGAAGTCGACATAATAACTAAAGTCCTCAGATGAAACAAAGAGAGGATCAGAACCGGGAAGATAAACCCGTTATTACCTTCAGGCGTACCGTCCGTGTATTAGAATCACCTCCGTGAGGCGTATGTATATCCCGTGACGTCACTGATCGGGAGGCGTCGTCTCTGTAGGGAAATCCTATTGGTCAGGATAACTTGACAGATGAACTATAGCGGCCGCTATATTGTAGATGTTTAACCCCCGCTCTTAGTGCAGAATCGCATGCAGGCTCAAAGTATATCCAGATTTCTCTTGTGGACCTTGTGGTAAAAGGATTTTGATGTGCAACTTGAAACCGGCTTAGCTTAGGCGCATAGCCCTTCACAGTGCAGTCCTCTTGCTCTCCGTGGGTAGCTGAAAGGATTTTGATGTGCAACTTGAAACCTTGAGAAAGCCCTGTAAGAGGGAGAAACGCGTTGATGAAAGTTACAGCTACCTTACACTTCATTTATTGTCTATCAGGACTTTAATACTCTGTCGAAGTGACAAGTTATTTCAGCTACCTACGGAGTACAAGAGGACTACATTGTGAAGGGCTATGCGCCTAAGCTAAGCCGGTTTCAAGTTGCACATCAAAATCCTTTTACCACAAGGTCCACAAGAGAAATCTGGATATACTTTGAGCCTGCATGCGATTCTACACTAAGAGCGGGGTTAAACATCTACAATATAGAGGCCGCTATAGTTCATCTGTCAAGTTATCCTGACCAATAGGATTTCCCTACAGAGACGACGCCTCCCGATCAGTGACGTCACGGGATATACATACGCCTCACGGAGGTGATTCTAATACACGGACGGTACGCCTGAAGGTAATAACGGGTTTATCTTCCCGGTTCTGATCCTCTCTTTTTTTTCATCTGAGGACTTTAGTTATTATGTCGACTTCCTCTACACAATATTGACACAAAGTTTATATTGGCAACAGTAGTCATTTGTTTTAGTTTTGTTTTTGTGCTTTTATATATCGGAGACGTCCGATTTCAAATATCTCTATGTTTTATTTTATCTTTGCAGGTTGCATACCTCTTTGATTGTTTAATTAAATTAAATTTTATTTACTAAACAAGTTATTTTATTCTATCTCAATCCATTTGCACAGCAAATTTTCATTGTAGCACCTTTAGCTTTTACTAGCGCTTCTCCTATTTTCTCATTCTTTTGTTACGTTGGTCTCAGCTCTCTGCAGGTCATTCACTAGCCCCCCCCCCCCCCCGTGTGGTTCTGGGATGTTTGCTCACCGTTCTTGTGATCATTTTGACCCCACGGGGTGAGATCTTGCATGGAGCCCCAGATTGAGGTAGATTATCAGTGGTCTTGTATGTCTTCCATTTTCTAATTATTGCTCCCACAGTTGATTTCTTCACACCAAGCTGCTTGCCTATTGCAGATTCAGTCTTCCCAGCCTGGTGCAGGTCTACAATTTTGTTTCTGGTGTCCTTCGACAGCTCTTTGGTCTTCACCATAGTTGAGTTTGGAGTGTGACTGTTAGAGGTTGTGGACAGGTGTCTTTTATACTGATAACAAGTTCAAATAGGTGCCATTAATACAGGTAATGAGTGGAGGACAGAGGAGCCTCTTAAAGAAGAAGATACAGGTCTGTGAGAGCCAGAAATCTTACTTGTTTGTAGGTGACCAAATACTTATTTTCCACCATAATATGCAAATAAATTCTTTCAAAATCAGACAATGTGATTGTCTGGATTTGTTTCCACATTTTGTCTCTCATAGTTGAGGTATACCTATGATGACAATTACAGGCCTCTCTCATCTTCTTAAGTGTGAGAACTTGCACAATTGGTGGCTGACTAAATACTTTTTTGCCCCACTGTATATACTGTATGTATATAAGTGTATGTATATATATATATATATATATATATATATATATATACATATACCAGTGTGTATATATATATATATATATATATATATGTATATTTATATATAGTCCCAAAAAAGAAGCAGGCACTCTGTACCACCTGTAATGGGCTAATAACAGGTAAATTCTTCCACCACCCAAGAAGCAGAAAAAGGTATACACATAGGCACAGGATGGCATGTGCGACCAGTCATGTGGTCTACCTACTGCATTGCCCATGTAGTTTATTTTACGTGGGTAAAACTAATGACCACCTACGAATACGTATGGCTAATCATAAGAGCTCAATTAGAAGGGCCATCAAGAAGGGTGAGTCGGATCAACCAGTTGCTTGCCACTTCCTGGAAAGTGGGCATAATGTCTGTGATTTAAGATATACGCTAATAGATCATGATCCTGCACTGAGAAGAGGTGGTGACAGGGGCAACATTCTACTACAGAAAGAATCCAGATGGACATACGAATTGGACACCCTGACCCCTAAGGGCCTGAATGTGAAGCTGGATTGGCAGTGTTTTTTCTAATATTTTTCATATATTTTTTCTAAAATATTTTTTGAAATTTTTTTCTATTTTGCCATGGGGAATCTAGTTCACTCCATTCCTATAGTATCATCTAGTATTTATTGTACCTTTTACCTTTCTGGTTTTATCTTTCGGGTATGATTGCTCTTTAAGTTTAGCTTTACCTATGTGTTTACCTCCAATAAAGTAGATTTTACCCTAGAGTGCAGAATAGTACTATGAAAGGGCGAAACTGAATTAAGTCAGAGGATCCTAACTATACCCATATGTCAGCTATTGTCTTTTGTTTGGCCATATAGGTTTCAGAATAGAATAACTGCATACTTAGTAATGTAGAGACTATGTATTATCCTAATAGAATTAGAAGTTGATGGTGAAATGTTGCTTGTTTTTAATCGTGTATTATAGTGTATATTAATAATGTATTTTACAATGTTTTTTTACACAGAATGTCATTGTTGGCTATACGATCACTGGGAATTGAGCCTCCAGCCACATACAACGTCTCTGATGACGTATATTTGCTGTGGTTGGCACAGGTAGGTGGTTGGCGGCTTCCGGGGGTGTGACCCATTAGTGTGCGGTGTCTCCTTGCAGATGACGCAATTGAAGCGCCGGGTGTGCACCGCTGAGAGCCAGAACATGATGGAGTTTAGGTGAATGTATCTGTTTATTGCATTATTGGTTTATTGAACACATAATTGGTGCTGGGAGGGTATAAGTATGTCTTTGCTTTTGTTCACTGTTGTTGTAAGTCTGAGGACGGGGGTGAAACCCTGAAACGTTACGTAGTAAATCATCTTTTTGAAAACTTTAACGGAGAGTGCCTGCTTCTTTTTTGGGACTTTTTGTACTTTTGCTGTGCACCCCGGATTACAATTGAGAGTGCTTTACCACTTGATTCTGTTATATATATATATATATATATATATATATATATATATATATATATATATATATATATATATATATTGTGACAGGAACACTTTTAACCACGGTCTTCTAGGGCACAAATGCAGCACAGGACAGTCCACTGTAGTTTAAAAGGCTTTATTTTTCACAGCAATAACTAACAGGCAGTTCATTTTCAAAAGAGGGAAATCCTTCCTCTGCAGGAAAGTTAAGTACTTTTAAATGTGTCCCAGTACTTCACAGCATTCCACAAGTGCTTTGTAAAAATAATGTCCTTTTACAGTTCACAGGAACACAGTGTAACAAACACACACACCAGCTTCTGTAGCTGTGTAACTCTCTCTCAAGGCCTAAGTGAGGCTGCTATTTAAACCCTCACAACTTCTAATTAGCCACACCTGTGATTAGCTGCTGGATAGCTTCACAGCTGTCTGGGATAATGGCCCACCCTCTCTCCAATTATCCCAAACCCCAGGGACCCAGAACACAGTTTATCAACTGCATAATCAAATACACACTCTTTCTCCCTAGGGTTTTAACTGAAAGGAAAAATAGCATGTACAATGCTTGGTCTTAAATATCTTCCATTTATAACCAGGCCTTGCTTTCTGTCACATATCCTCCCCCCCAGCTCACACCCAGTGGGTTGAGCGACCATGGACATCAATGATCCAATAACAGCACATTATTTAGCTTGCCTCAATACAAAAAAAAAGCAGCTCGATCCTCCTTTTCCTACAGAGCGCCACAATTATGGAATGACCTCCCTCACACTTTAAAAACTTCCCCAAGCCTAAAATCCTTTAAGAGATCCCTCTATACATATCTCAAAACAGAATGCTCCTGTCATGGATAAATATTTCATACCTGCTCTATGTTAAATGTTTGCATATAATGTGTATTTTTATTATTGTTTTTGTATTTTATTGTACCCTATTGTATCAATGCAATGTTTTGTGATCCCAGGACATACTTGAAAACGAGAGAAATCTCAATGTATCCTTCCTGGTAAAATATTTTATAAATAAATAAATAAATAAATAAAATGAATGTACCCAAGACAAACCATCAGCATTGCCCTGCAAAAGACCAGCCCTGTGCTCAACAGTAAAATTGAAGGGTTGCAAGCTAAGAAACCACCTAGTAACCCTTGAATTTGTTTCCTTATTCTGACTCATCAATGTGAGAGGAGCATGATCTGTTATTAATTTAAATTTTCTTCCCAACAGATAGTACCTAAGGGTCTCTAAAGCCCACTTAATAGCAAGCCATTCTTTCTCCACTATAGAATCGTTCTTTTCATGTGAAATAAGTTTTCTGCTTAGGAAAAGGACAGGATGCTCTTCTCCCTGACACTCCTGCGAGAGAACTGCTCCTAAACCAACATCAGAGGCATCTGTCTGTACAATAAAATCTTTAGCGAAATTGGGGGTTACCAAAACTGGATGGGCACAAAGGGCATCTTTCAAATGCTTAAAAACTTGTTCTGCTTCTGGGGACCATTTTATAATAATTGGGGCCCTTGCTTTTGTGAGATCTGTCAAGGGTGCCACAATTGTAGCGAAATTCGGGATAAACCTTCTATAATAACTAGTTATCCCAATAAATGCTCTTACTTGTTTTTTAGTTAGAGGCTGTGGCCAGTTCTGTATGGCCTCTACTTTTGTTGTCTGAGGTTTAACTAATCCTCTACCAATAGTATAACCCAAGTACTTAGCTTCCTGTAAACCAACAGTACATTTTGCAGGATTGGCAGTTAACCCAGCAGACCGTATTGCATCAAGTACTGCTTGAACTTTTGGAAGATGGGATTCCCAATCTGTACTATAAATTATAACATCATCCAAATATGCTGCTGCATAACGAACATGGGGTTTCAGAATTCTATCCATCATCCTCTGGAATGTTGCCGGGGGCCCCATGTAAACCAAATGGCAACACTGTATACTAAAATAAGCCCTCTGGGGTTGAAAAAGCTGTCTTTTCCTTTGCTTGACTAGTGAGAGGCACCTGCCAATACCCTTTCGTTAAATCAATTGTAGTGAGATAACGTGCTTTTCCTAGCCTTTCTATCAACTCATATACTCTAGGCATTGGGTAGGTGTCAAATTTGGAAACACAATTAAGCTTACGAAAATCATTACAGAACCTTAATGAACCATCCGGCTTTGGAACAAGCACGATTGGACTGTTCCACTCACTTTGTGATTCCTCAATTACCCCAAGCTTTAACATTTTTTCTACCTCCAGTTTAATAGCCTTTCTTCGAGCCTCAGGGACCCTATAGGGTTTAAGGCAGACCTTCTTCCCTGGTTCTGTTATTATGTCATGCTTAATAACATTAGTTTTTCCCGGTACCACAGAAAATACCTCTTTGTTTATTCTAATAAAATCCTTGACCTCTCGCTTCTGATGTACAGATAGGGTTTCCAATATATTTACCTCTGGTTCAGTGACAGGGAGCTCTGTAGGTTTTAAGGCAACTAAAACTTCCCTATCTTTCCAAGGTTTTAACAGATTTATATGATATATTTGCTCAGGTTTCCTTCTCCCTGGCTGACTTACTTTGTAATTAACATCACCCACTTTCTCAATTATCTCATATGGGCCCTGACAAGTAGCCAAGAATTTATTTTCAACTGTAGGGACCAGAACTAACACCCTATCCCTAGGTTGAAACACCCTGGCTCTAGCATTACGGTTGTAGCTGTACTTTTGTGCTTCCTGTGCTTTTCCCATATGTTTCCTTACAATGGGCATGACAGCTTCCATACGATCCTGCATTTGGGAAATATGTTCAATAATACTTCGATAAGGTGTTGTCTCTTGCTCCCAAGTCTCTTTAACTATATCTAGTAATCCCCTGGGATGCCGCCCATATAACAGTTCAAATGGGGAAAAACTTGTAGAAGCCTGGGGAACCTCCCTGATAGAGAACATTAAATAGGGTAACAGGAGGTCCCAATTTCTCCCATCTGTGTCAATTACCTTTCTTAACATACTTTTGAGAGTTTTGTTAAACCTTTCTACTAAACCATCAGTCTGAGGGTGATATACTGAGGTCCTTAGTTGTTTTATGCCAAACAACTTACACAATTCTTTTGTAACCCTGGACATAAATGGAGTTCCTTGGTCTGTCAAAATTTCCTTAGATATCCCGACCCTGCTAAACATTAGAATGAGTTCTTTTGCTATGGACTTTGCAGAGCTGTTACGAAGGGGAACTGCCTCAGGATAGCGTGTAGCATAATCAAGGATTACCAGTATATACTGATGTCCTCTAGCAGATTTAACCAGCGGACCCACCAAGTCCATAGCAATTCTTTCAAAAGGCACATCAATTATAGGCAAGGGCACTAAAGGGTTACGAAAATCTTTAGCAGGAGCAGTAAGTTGACACTTAGGGCATGAAGCAAAATAATCCTTGATGGCTACAAATATCCCTGGCCAATAAAACCTTCTAAGAACTCTCTCTTTGGTTTTCTCAACTCCCAAATGCCCCCCTAGAATGTGGTTATGTGCAAGATTTAATACAGTGTTTCTAAAAGTCTGGGGCACCAAAAGTTGTTTAACAATGTCTGTTCCTTTCTTCTCTACACGATATACAAAATCATTAACTGCTTCAAAATAAGGATAGGGTAATACATTTCCTGGCTGTGTCACAACATCATTTATAACCCTGATATTATTTCTTGCCTCTACCAATGTTGGATCCTCCCATTGGGCTTTTTTAAAATTACCAGGGCCACCAACCAGATCTATCAAATCATCAATATTTTCTTAGCTAGTACTTGGTACTCCATTACTCTGAGAAGGTTGATCATCTACTAATACAGGCATAGGGCAATAAATCTTATTTTTCTCCTTTTCAATGGAACCCCCTTCAAAATCAGTTTCAGAGAAAGGAAATACATAAATATCAGAAGTTTGACATATTTCTGGAGATTCCCATAACTCCAGAAATTTTGGAAAATCTCTCCCTATCACCACCTCATGGGCTAAATTTGGTACTACACCCACACAATATTTTAATTTACCACACTGAGTCTCAATCTCCACCTCAGCTGTAGGATATTCCCGTTTATCTCCATGAACACAGATAATTCCCATTTTTTCCCCATAATCTAATACTGCATCTGGTACTAAAGATTTAGCCACTAGTGTGACCATACTTCCTGAATCAAGCAAAGCCCTAGACACTTTACCATTAACCGTCACAGTACACCAATGGGAATCATTATTAACAGAGCTGTTGCTATTAGACAATAGTGAATGTGCAACATTACAGTCCATAAATTCATCTTTATCACAGACTCTGGCAATATGCCCAACCTCATTACATTTAAAACATCTTACAGGTTGGTTATATTTGAATGTTTCCTTAATTCCTGGGGAAATGTCTCTGGTGTTTTGCCTATACACCTGCTGCTCTCTTATCCCCTTTATCCCCTGAACAGTCTTACCAGTTCTTGTAGAGCTCTGGGACTTGGGATTGTGGGGCTGATCCATTGAAGATTGTTGCAAAACTTCTCCTGAAGCTATAAATCTTTCGACCAATACAATCAACTGATCCGCTGTTTGAGGATCACCTTGATTAACCCACCGCCGCAGGGAAGCAGGTAATCCACGCTGAAACCAGTCCATCACCAGTAGTTCCACTATTTTGGTAGCCGAATTAACCTCTGGTTGCAGCCACTTCCTGGCAAGGTGTATAAGGTCGAACATCTGGGATCTTGCAGCATTATGAGATGAAAACATCCAGGAATGGAATCTTTGTGCACGGACTGCCGAAGTCACCCCCAGGCGTGCAAGGATTTCTGCTTTCAATTTCTCATAGTCACTGGCTTGTGCTGGCTCTAAATCAAAGTAGGCCTTCTGAGGTTCACCACTAAGAAATGGCGCAAGTATACTCGCCCACTCAACTGTCGGCCATTTTTCTCTTTCTGCTGTGCGTTCAAATGCCAAAAGATACGCCTCAACATCATCAGCTGCTGTCATTTTTTGAAGATAATGACTAGCCCTTATTACTCTGGAACCTTGGCTGCCACCAACATATTCAGAGTTCAGTTTTTCTGATATGGCTTGAACCTCTCGTTGCAAAGTTTGTGTAGCACTTTGTTGCTCTTCCCGGGTCTTCCTGAATGTCTCAGCTTGCACAGCAGCCATCTGTTGTATCAACAATTCAGTGTTCTCCTTCTGTGATTTAGCCAGCAGCATTGCACTCTCTGACTGGGCCAAGACCAACTGTTGCAGTGCTGCACTATTTTCAGCAGCTTTTCTGTTAGTCTCCTGCTGTATAGCATTAGAATGGATCAAAGCTTTAATGACTTCCTCCATGTTGCTTGCAGATTATTATGCCCACAGACATGCAACGTAGTTGCCCGTATTCTCCACCAAGTGTGACAGGAACACTTTTAACCACGGTCTTCTAGGGCACAAATGCAGCACAGGACAGTCCACTGTAGCTTAAAATGCTTTATTTTTCACAGCAATAACAAACAGGCAGTTCATTTTCAAAAGAGGGAAGTCCTTCCTCTGCAGCAAAGTTAAGTACTTTTAAATGTGTCCCAGTACTTCACAGCATTCCACAAGTGCTTTGTAAAAATAATGTCCTTTTACAGTTCACAGGAACACAGTGTAACAAACACACACACCAGCTTCTGTAGCTGTGTAACTTTCTCTCAAGGCCTAAGTGAGGCTGCTATTTAAACCCTCACAACTTCTAATTAGCCACACCTGTGATTAGCTACTGGACAGCTTCACAGCTGTCTGGGATAATGGCCCACCCTCTCTCCAATTATCCCAAACCCCAGGGACCCAGAACACAGTTTATCAACTGCATAATCAAATACACACTCTTTCTCCCTGGGGTTTTAACTGAAAGGAGAAATAGCATGTACAATGCTTGGTCTTAAATATCTTCCATTTATAACCAGGCCTTGCTTTCTGTCACAATATATATATATATATATATACAGGGAATACACAGTTCCCATATACTGAAATGTAAAGGCACTTTTCAGTGCGTTATTTTCACCCCACTCCCACCAACTTTAAATGTGCCCGTTTGCGGGCGCATGATAATTTAGCGCTCCACTTGTAATCTAGCCCACAATTAGGTATAAATATGAAAACAAATGCCTGACTATTAAACACAGAGGGGCCCAGAAACAAGAGTTATGAAGCAGCGGTCTAAAGACCGCTGCTCCATAACCTGTCCGCTTGCTCTGAGGAGTCAGACAGACATCGCCGCAATTCAACCAGATCGAATATGATCGGGTTGATTGACACTCCCCTGCTAGCGGCTGATTGGCCGCAAATCTGCAGGGGGCGGCATTGCACCAGCAGTTCACAAGAGCTGCTGGTGCAATGCTGAATGCGGAGAGCGTATTGCTCTCTGCATTCAGCGATGTCTGTTGGACATGATCCGCTAATCGGATCATGTCGGACAGACACATAATAAATAGGCTATGAACACAAACACGCAATGCAGTTAAAGCACATGGAAGTAAAAAATATATAAGTACACTGTTGGCGTAATCCTGTATACAAAGCAATTTGGTGACGGTCATTGTGGTCAAAAAGCCGGTCATTGTGTACACGGTGAACTTCGTAAAGTCCTTCTGTCTTTGAGGTGTGTAAGTGGTGTGTAAGTAGTAATAATAGACGCTGCTGGTAGCGAAGTGTATCCAGCAAGGCAGTAATACAGTTAAGTAACAGAGATACAAAGTTACCTTAGTAATCACACTGCTCTCACCGCTCTGATGCTCCACCTCTAGACTTCCTGCTGCCAGGTAGGGAGACGCTCCTCAAGCTTCCCAGATAAACATGCAATAATATGAGAAAATTACCCTGTTGCAAGGTGAGACTCAATCCACAGAGCATAAGTGCAGGCAAAAGTAGACTTTATTGTAAGTCGTAATGAAAATACAGGGTACAGACAAGCTCAGGAGTGAGCTGGAGACAACACTAATGTCCGACGCGTTTCCTGCCCGTATGCACTTCGTCAGGGACTAAACATGATGATACAGATACTGCTTAAAAAGACACACCTAGCTACGTCATGATGGAAACACCTGCTGAACAACATTAAAGGAATAGTATACAGTTTTGCAGCCCATAGTACAAGTTATACCAGAATACCTTAGGGATACTAAACACCTATTAAGATTAATGAATTCCCTACAAGTCTTAGAAGGTGATATTCTTCTTACCATCGATGTAACATCGTTATACTCCTGTATTCCTCATAATCAGGGATTGGATGCCTTACGGTCCATGCTTGAATTATATACTAATTTTGACGAGAAATTTATGAGATTTGTGTGTGATGGTGTAAAGTTTCTGTTGAATCACAATTGCTTCATATTTGAGGGCACACATTTTGTACAAAACCCGGGCACCGCTATGGGTGCGAAGTTTGCATCATCAAATGCAAATCTCTATCTAACTAACTTTGAATTTCAGAAGATATTTCATGAGAGTAATCCATTTAAACTGTATATAAAAAATTTATAGGAGGTTTATAGATGATTTGGTGATATTATGGAGAGGGGATTATGATGTAATAGGAGAATTTGTGGAATATTTGAATTGTAACAATTCTAATCTGAGGTTTACTTTCTCAGCATCTAAGGATAGTATCTCTTTTTTGGATATTACATTAACACTGGATGCTGATTCTCACTCCATCAAAACCGTTACATTTAGAAAATCCACCTCAGGGAATACGATTCTACGAACAGATTCACACCATGCAATACACCTCAAAAAGGCCATTCCTAAAGGGCAATACATGCGGTTAAGACGCAACTATAGTAATCTTGATACATATAAAGAACAAGCCCTATCTTTATCCAAGCGTCTAGTAGTAAGGGGATATGATAAAAGTTCTCTTGAAAGAGTTAGTGATGAAGTGGAAAAAATGAATAGAGAGGAATTACTAAAAGATGTCCCAAGAAGAAAATCTGATTCAGAACCGCCTATAACTTTTTCAACTAATTATAGTAGACAATTTAACCGCATCAGTAACATTATAAGGAAGTATGTACCAGTCTTAGAAAGAGATACTCTTTTACATAACACTCTAAAGAACCAGGGAGTTAGATTTGTTAGTAAGAAGGCAAAAACCATTGGTAATCAACTTAGTAGGGATTTTTCTACAAAAGGAATAAACACATGGTTACAACCAGCAATGGGATTCTATAGATGTAGGACAACCCCTTGCAAAAGTTGCGAATATGTCACTGTAGGCACTCAATTTAGGTCCACCATTACTGCAAAAACTTTTGACATTAGATATAGATTGTCATGCAACTCAAAATTTGTGGTATATCTCATTAATTGAACATCTGCTCTCGATTAAGCATGATCCCCAGCTACACCAGTAGCCAAACATTTTGCTGCACATTTTACCTCTATGAATATTCCCATCAATGATAGTAACTTGAGCACTATGTTTAGTTTTCAGGGCATTGATTTTGCCCCCAATAACATAAAGGGAGGGGACAGAGTGGCTGTCCTTAATAGGAAAGAAGCTTTTTGGATCTTCACTTTATCAACAGGCATTCCACAGGGAATTAATAAAATTACAGATTTAAGATACTTTGTGGATTGAACGAGATATCCATTTTAGCTATATGATCGTTCCTCAGATGGAGTAAGTCCCATTTATAATCATGGCTCCTTAATTTAAGTTAGTATTTGGCAATGTATTAATCCCTAATAATAATAAGGAAAGAAATCCAATAATGTACATGTGTAACATCAATAGCAAGTGAAATGTTAAGGTCGTGTGCAAGTCTGTTATACATTAGTTTTGCAATATGATCGAATTTGTCATTACCTTTTTCTAATTATATTACACCAATGGGTTTGGTTCTTCACGCTTTTTATCGTTTTGTCTGGATTAGTCACACATAGGGGAGGACACATTATTGATTTTTATGCAATAGATCGTACCTTATCTTGGGTGAAGTCAACAAGATCACAGATATATTTTTTGTTCTCTACTTTTTGTTTAAAATAATATTTTGTACCTTGTGGATATCATGGGGTTAACTTATGATTATTTAAATTTCTTGAAGTGAGTATATATATATATATATATATATATATATATATATATATATATATATATATATATATATATATATACATATTTTTAGGGTCACACTTTGAACACTAAGGTTCAATCACATACTTATTTTACAATTTTATTTTTAGTACGCTTCTTAATTTACTTAGGTTTTACACAGTGCAATAGAGTTACACTCACACCACTTGAGTCTTTCACTATAGTCCAAACTCAGGACCCTTCATATGATTTTGAATGGTTGTTTATTGAACAGAGATATGGAGTAATGTCCATTCATTTGCTAACTACACAATTTCATTTTGAATATATTGGGTTTTTTAAGGCAATATAAATAGTAGTCTTTTGTATATACTATTATTTTGGATTTCAATCCCTCAATTGTATCTTTTGCTAAACATATATAAATATAATTTATATGCCTTATGTACACCCAATGAGCCCAGCACCATCGGCACTACACAACACTATTTTACAGTATCATTTTGGATTTGAATTCGTATACAAACACATTTTGTATGTTTTCTTTCTCATTCTTATAGCTTACACCTTATGAGCCCAGTACCATTGGCAATATACGATACTATTTTACAATACTATGTTGCCACACCATCAAATCCTTTGGAAATTTTGAGACAATAATAATAATAAT
The DNA here is from genome assembly GCF_027579735.1 of Bombina bombina. Taxonomy (NCBI): domain Eukaryota; kingdom Metazoa; phylum Chordata; class Amphibia; order Anura; family Bombinatoridae; genus Bombina; species Bombina bombina. The sequence goes on from NC_069501.1 coordinate 666,559,160, forward strand.
GATATTATTTTAGCTTTTTACATTTGTTTGTGACTCACTTTAGCTCGTCTGTTATTCTGCATTTTAAAGTAATTAACATTCATCGTAAGGCATATACTATTATCATTCATTAGTCTGTGTTCCGTTAAGACAATGCATCTGTGTCTCTTATGTTTATTTTACTTTGATACAAGATATATATACCACAATTACTATATGGTACATTTGTTGCTTGTCATGGAACTGTACGTATCTTACGACACACATATGCTTTTTTACTATGTATTGTATACTATTCCTTTAATGTTGTTCAGCAGGTGTTTCCATAATGACATAGCTAGGTGTATCTTTTTAAGCAGTGTCTGTATCATCATGTTTAGTCCCTGACGAAGTGCCTACGGGCAGGAAACGCATCGGACGTTAGTGTTGTCTCCAGCTCACTCCTGAGCTTGTCTGTACCCTGTATTTTTATTACGACTTACAATAAAGTCTACTTTTGCCTGCACTTATGCTCTGTGGATTGATTCTCACCTTGCAACAGGTTCATTTTCTCATAATAAATAGGCCCCAGAATATCTAAATTGAAAAGCTTTATATTGATATTTATCAAGATAAAGAAACTAAGATATACAATTGAATGTAATATCTTATCAAAATAAGGGAGCACACTATTTGTTCTATCAGTACTATGGAAACAACTAATTGTATTCTAGTCCATCTAAATTCTGTAGAAATATATCCATAAAATAGGAAAGCATTTGCAAATTGAAAAACAAAAACTCTTTTGTCTAAGGCAGCTCCTTCGTCTTCTGTCAAAAAGATCAGCTGAAACAAGAAAAGAAAGGGCACCTCCTAGTGCAGCATAATTGGATTGTAGGACACACAACATAATGGTTTTAAATATTACAATATTCAATGCACTCAAAATAATGCAAGATATGGATTTTCAATATTAAAACATTTGGAGAAAGGGGTTTAAACAAAGACACCAAAGTAGCAGCCTTTTTAACAAGAAATGTTTTATTTTGACACTTATTAGATATTAATACAAATATACTTACAGTTATTCATTTTATCACATGTAATACATATTTTATAACATTTAGCTTATATTAAATGTTAATCATCACTTAAGTCTACACAAATTAAATTTCTTCTCATTATTTAATAATATTATTCTATATCGCTGCCGTAAAAGTACTACAATTTAATTGAAATTTTATTATTTTACTGCACTGTTATGAAAGTATTATAATGGCGATTTAAAATTAATAAAAAATTCTCCTGTTTAATGTTTTCTTGTAACTAATTCTTTCCGCCTTATATATTCACAGTATATAATTGTCTGCATGGCTATTGTAAATGTGTCTGTGTGAACTTTTCTAGAAATCTGGGGCAAGATTACATATGCGGCATCGCCCGCAAAAGCTGGTGATGCCATTTTTTATGCGGTTTTGGTATCACATATACGGCGTTGCATATAAATGCGGCGCCTATATTTCACACGTCGCCCGCCATTTTTACTCCCATAAGCTAACATAGAACCGCGTTGCAAATCGGTATCACATATTCAGCGCAAGGATTTACACTGCGAAAATGGAGACATTTTACTCCATTTTCACCTTGCCACAAATAGGCAGGCGCAGCAAACCTTGCGCTGAAAATGTGAGCACCATAACTCACGTAACTGCCTGAAAATATTAACTAACACCAAACGCATGCGCAGTATATATTCAATATTCGCAATATACATTCAATATTTTATAACATTTAGCTTATATTACATTTTTGTCATTACTTAAGTCTACACAATTTAAATGTATTCTCATTATTTAATATTACCGCAATAACTAATAAAGTATATTAACCCCTAATCCGCCATTAACCCACATAGCAATAAACATAATAAATGTATTAACCCCTAATCCACCATTAACCCACATCGCAAAAAAACAAATAAAACTATTAACCCCTAATCCGCCAAACCCACACAACGCAATAATCCTTATAAATCTATTAACCCCTAATCCGCCAAACCCACAGAGCACAAATAACTAACGGCTAGATTTAGAGTTCTGCGGCCAAAGGGGTGCGTTAGCTACGCTGGCTTTTTTTCTCCCGCACCTTTTAAATACCGCTGGTATTTAGAGTTCACAGAATGGCTGCGTTAGGCTCCAAAAAAGGGAGCGTAGAGCATATTTACCGCCACTGCAACTCTAAATTCCAGCGGTGCTTATGGACGCGGCCAGCTTAAAAAACGTGCTCGTGCACGATTCCCCCATAGAAAACAATGGGGCCATTTGAGCTGAAAAAAAACCTAACACCTGCAAAAAAGCAGCGTTCAGCTCCTAACGCAGCCCCATTGTTTCTTTCATGTAATTAGCAAGAGTCCATGAGCTAGTGACGTATGGGATATACATTCCTACCAGGAGGGGCAAAGTTTCCCAAACCTCAAAATGCCTATAAATACACCCCTCACCACACCCACAAATCAGTTTTACAAACTTTGCCTCCTATGGAGGTGGTGAAGTAAGTTTGTGCTAGATTCTACGTTGATATGCGCTCCGCAGCAGGTTGGAGCCCGGTTTTCCTCTCAGCGTGCAGTGAATGTCAGAGGGATGTGAGGAGAGTATTGCCTATTTGAATTCAATGATCTCCTTCTACGGGGTCTATTTCACAGGTTCTCTGTTATCGGTCGTAGAGATTCATCTCTTACCTCCCTTTTCAGATCGACGATATACTCTTATTTATATACCATTACCTCTGCTGATTTTCGTTTCAGTACTGGTTTGGCTTTCTACAACATGTAGATGAGTGTCCTGGGGTAAGTAAATCTTATTTTCTGTGACACTCTAAGCTATGGTTGGACCTATGTGAAGTTGGCACCCCATGTTTGTAAAAACTGAATTAAAATATACCATTCGTTTGTGCTACGTTTGTGCTGATTTGTGCCGCAAAAACCAACATTTGTGCCGGTTTGGTTTAGGAGATATTGCACATTATTTTTTTATGAAACCCCGCCCACTTTGCACCCCATGTTATGCAATTTTAAAAACAAATATACCATTTGTTTGTGCTGCGTTTGTGCTGGTTTGTGCCGCAAAAACGAACGTTTGTGCCGGTTTGGTTTCCGAGATATAGCACATTATATTTGCTGAAACTCCGCCCACTTTGCACCCCATGTTATGCAATTTTAAAAACAAATATACCATTTGTTTGTGCTGCGTTTGTGCTGGTTTGTGCCGCAAAAATGAACATTTGTGCCGGTTTGGTTTCTGAGATATAGCGCATTATATTTGATGAAACTCCGCCCACTTTGCACCCCATGTTATGCAATCTTAAAAACAAATATACCATTTGTTTGTGCTGTGTTTGTGCTGGTTTGTGCCGCAAAAACGAACGTTTGTGCCGGTTTGGTTTCGGAGATATAGCGCATTATATTTGCTGAAACTCCGCCCACTTTGCACCCCATGTTATGCAATTTTAAAAACAAATAAACCATTTGTTTGTGCTGCGTTTGTGCTGGTTTGTGCCGCAAAAACGAACGTTTGTGCCGGTTTGGTTTCCGAGATATAGCAAATTATATTTGCTGAAACTCCGCCCACTTTGCACCCCATGTTAAGCAATTTTAAAAACAAATATACCATTTGTTTGTGCTGCGTTTGTGCTGGTTTGTGCCGCAAAAATGAACATTTGTGCCAGTTTGGTTTCGGAGATATAGCGCATTATATTTGCTGAAACTCCGCCCACTTTGCACCCCATGTTATGCAATTTTAAAAACAAATATAACATTTGTTTGTGCTGCGTTTGTGCTGCAAAAACGAACGTTTGTGCCGGTTTGGTTTCGGAGATATAGCGCATTATATTTGCTGAAACTCCGCCCACTTTGCACCCCATGTTATGCAATTTTAAAAACAAATATAACATTGGTTTGTGCTGCGTTTGTACTGATTTGTGCCGCAAAAACTAACGTCTGTGCTGTTTTGGTTTCGGAGATATAGCGCATTATTTTTTAATGAAACCCCGCCCACTTTGCACCCCATGTTATGCAATTTTAAAAACAAATATACCATTTGTTTGTGCTGCGTTTGTGCTGGTTTGTGCCGCAAAAACGAACGTTTGTGCCGGTTTGGTTTCGGAGATATAGCGCATTATATTTGCTGAAACTCCGCCCACTTTGCACCCCATTTTATGCAATTTTAAAAACAAATATACCATTTGTTTGTGCTGGTCATTCTTGGCGCTGACTTTTTTGGCGCAAATTTTTTTTTTCTGTTTCCGGCGTCATACGTGTCGCCGGAAGTTGCGTCATTTTTGACGCCAAAAGCATTTAGGCGCCAAATAATGTGGGCGTCATTTTTGGCGCTAAAAAAATATGGGCGTCGCTATTGTCTCCACATTATTTAAGTCTCATTTTTTTATTGCTTCTGGTTGCTAGAAGCTTGTTCACTGGCATTTTTTTCCCATTCCTGAAACTGTCATTTAAGGAATTTGATCAATTTTGCTTTATATGTTGTTTTTTCTATTACATATTGCAAGATGTCCCACGTTGAAACTGAGTCAGAAGATACTTCTGGAAAATCGCTACCTGGGGCTGGAGCTACCAAAGCTAAGTGTATCTACTGTAAACTTATGGTATCTGTTCCTCCAGCTGTTGTTTGTACTGTTTTGTCATGACAAACTGTTAATGCAGATAATATTTCCTTTAGTACTTTTACATTACCTGTTACTCTTCTGTCAACATCTAATACTCAGAGTGTTCCTGATAACATAAGAGATTTTGTTTCTAAATCCATTAAGAAGGCTATGTCTGTTATTCCTCCTTCTAGTAAACGTAAAAAGTCTTTTAAAACTTCTCATTTTTCAGATTAATTTTTAAATGAACATCATCATTTTGATTCTGATAATGGTTCTTCTGGTTCAGAGGATTCTGTCTCAGAGGTTGATGCTGATAAATCTTCATATTTATTTTAAATGAAATGTATTCGTTCTTTATTTAAAGAAGTCCTAATTGCATTAGAAATTGGTCCTCTTGATAATAAATCTAAACGTTTAGATAAGGTTTTTAAATCTCCTGTAGTTATTCCAGAAGTTTTTCCTGTCCCTAGTGCTATTTCTGAAGTAATTTCCAGGGAATGGAATAATTTGGGTAATTCATTTACTCCTTCTAAACGTTTTAAGCAATTATATCCTGTGCCATCTGACAGATTAGAGTTTTGGGACAAAATCCCTAAAGTTGATGGGGCTGTCTCTACTCTTGTTAAGCATACTACTATTCCTAAGGCAGATGGTACTTCCTTAAGGATCCTTTAGATAGGAAAATTGAATCCTTTCTAAGAAAAGCTTACTTGTGTTCAGGTAATCTTCTTAGACCTGCTATATCTTTAGCGGATGTTGCTGCAGCTTCATCTTTTGGTTAGAAGCTTTAGCGCAACAAGTAACAGATCATAATTCTCATAGCATTTTTATTCTTCAACATGCTAATAATTTTATTTGTAATGCCATCTTTGATATCATTAGAGTTGATGTCAGGTATATGTCTCTAGCTATTTTAGCTAGAAGAGCTTTATAGCTTAAGACTTGGAATGCTGTTATGTCTTCTAAGTCTACTCTGCTTTCCCTTTCTTTCCAGGGTAATAATAGTTTTTGTTCCTTTTGTCACAACAAGGAACAAAAACCTGATCCTTCATCCTCAGGAGCGGTATCAGTTTGGAAACCATCTCCAGTCTGGAATAAATCCAAGCCTTTTAGAAAATCAAAGCCAGCTCCTAAGTCCACATGAAGGTGCGGCCCTCATTCCAGCTCAGCTGGTAGGGGGCAGATTACGTTTTTTTCTAAGAAATTTGGATCAATTCCGTTCACAATCTTTGGTTTCAGAACATTGTTTCAGAAGGGTACAGAATTGGCTTCAAGATAAGGCCTCCTGCAAAGAGATTTTTTCTTTCCCGTGTCCCAGTAAACCCAGCGAAGGCTCAAGCATTTCTGAAATGTGTTTCAGATCTAGAGTTTACTGGAGTAATTTTGCCAGTTCCAATTCTGGAACAGGGACTGGGGTTTTATTCAAATCTCTTCATTGTACCAAAGAAGGAAAATTCCTTCAAACCAGTTCTGGATCTAAAAATATTGAATCGTTATGTAAGGATACCAACATTCAAAATGGTAACTGTAAGGACTATCCTGCCTTTTGTTCAACAAGGGCATTATATGTCTACTATAGATTTACAGGATGCATATCTGCATATTCCGATTCATCCAGATCACTATCAGTTTCTGAGATTCTCTTTCCTAGACAAGCATTACCAGTTTGTGGCTCTGCCGTTTGGCCTAGCTACAGCTCCAAGAATTTTTTACGAAGGTTCTCGGTGCCCTTCTGTCTGTAATCAGAGAACAGGGTATTGTGGTATTCCTTATTTGGACGATATCTTGGTACTTGCTCAGTCTTCACATTTAGCAGAATCTCATTCGAATCGACTTGTGTTGTTTCTTCAACATCATGGTTGGAGGATCAATTTACCAAAAAGTTCATTGATTCCTCAGACTTAGGTAACCTTTTTAGGTTTTCAGATAGATTCAGTATCCATGACTCTATCTTTGATAGACATGAGACGTCTAAAGTTGATATCAGCTTGTCGAAACCTTCAGTCACAATCTTTCCCTTCGGTAGCCTTATGCATGGAAATTCTAGGTCTTTTGACTGCGGCATTGGACGCAATCCCCTTTGCTCGTTTTCACATGCGGCATCTTCAGCTCTGTATGCTGAACCAGTGGTGCAGGGATTACACAAAGATATCTCAATTAATATGTTTAAAACCGATTGTACGACACTCTCTGACGTGGTGGACAGATCACCATCGTTTAGTTCAGGGGGCTTCTTTTGTTCTTCCGACCTGGACTGTAATTTCAACAGATGCAAGTCCTACAGGTTGGGGAGCTGTGTGGGGGTCTCTGACAGCACAAGGGGTTTGGGAATCTCAAGAGGTGAGATTACCGATCAATATTTTCAGAGCTCTTCAGTCTTGGCCTCTTCTAAAGAGAGAATCGTTCATTTGTTTTCAGACAGACAATGTCACAACTGTGGCATACATCAATCATCAAGGAGGGACTCACAGTCCTCTGGCTATGAAAGAAGTATCTCGAATTCTGGTATGGGCGGAATCCAGCTCCTGTCTAGTTTCTGCGGTTTATATCCCAGGTATAGACAATTGGGAAGCGGATTATCTCAGTCGCCACACGTTTCATCAGGGCGAATGGTCTCTTCTCCCAGAGGTATTTCTTCAGATTGTTCAAATATGGGGTCTTCCAGAAATAGATCTGATGGCTTCTCATCTAAACAAGAAACTTCCCAGGTATCTGTCCAGATCCAGGGATCCTCAAGCGGAAGCAGTGGATGCGTTGTCGCTTCTTTGGAAGTATCATCCTGCCTATATCTTTCCGCCTCTAGTTCTTCTTCCAAGAGTAATCTCCAAGATTCTGAAGGAATGCTCATTTGTTCTGCTGGTGGCTCCAGCATGGCCTCTCAGGTTTTTGGTATGCGGATCCTGTCCGGATGGCCTCTTGCCAACCGTGGACTCTTCCGTTAAGACCAGACCTTCTGTCACAAGGTCCTTTTTTTCCATCAGGATCTCAAATCCTTAAATTTAAAGGTATGGAGATTGAACGCTTGATTCTTAGTCAAAGAGGTTTCTCTGACTCTGTGATTAATACTATGTTACAGGCTCGTAAATCCGTATCTAGGGAGATATATTATAGAGTCTGGAAGACTTATATTTCTTGGTGTCTTTCTCTTCATTTTTCCTGGCATTCTTTTAGAATTCCGAGAATTTTACAGTTTATTCAGGATGGTTTGGATAAAGGTTTGTCTGCAAGTTCCTTGAAAAGACAAATCTCTGCTCTTTCTGTTCTTTTTCACAGAAAGATTGTTAATCTTCCTGATATTCATTGTTTTGTACAAGCTTTGGTTCGTATAAAACCTGTCATTAAGTCAATTTCTCCTCCTTGGAGTTTGAATTTGGTTCTGGGGGCTCTTCAAGCTCCTCCGTTTGAACCTATGCATTCTTTGGACATTAAATTACTTTCTTGAAAAGTTTTGTTCCTTTTGGCCATCTCTTCTGCCAGAAGAGTTTCTGAATTATCTGCTCTTTCTTGTGAGTCTCCTTTTCTGATTTTTCACCAGGATAAGGCGGTGTTGCGAACTTCTTTTAAATTTTTACCTAAGGTTGTGAATTCTAACAACATTAGTAGAGAAATTGTGGTTCCTTCATTATGTCCTAATCCTAAGAATTCTAAGGAGAAATCATTGCTTTCTTTGGATGTAGTTAGAGCTTTGAAATATTATGTTGAAGCTACTAAGAATTTCTGAAAGACTTCTAGTCTATTTGTTATCTTTTCCGGTTCTAGGAAAGGTCAGAAGGTTTCTGCCATTTCTTTGGCATCTTGGTTGAAATCTTTAATTCATCATGCTTATGTCGAGTCGGTTATGTAAAACTCCGCCTCAAAGGATTACAGCTCATTCTACTAGGTCAGTTTCTACTTCCTGGGCGTTTAGGAATGAAGCTTCGGTTGTTCAGATTTGCAAAGCAGCAACTTGGTCTTCTTTGCATACTTTTACTAAATTCTACGATTTTAATGTGTTTTCTTCTTCTGAAGCAGTTTTTGGTAGAAAAGTACTTCAGGCAGCTGTTTCAGTTTTTTTTCATTATAAGTTTTAAACTTTGTTTGGGTGTGGATTATTTTCAGCGGAATTGGCTGTCTTTATTTTATCCCTCCCTCTCTAGTGACTCTTGCGTGGAAGATCCACATCTTGGGTAGTCATTATCCCATACGTCACTAGCTCATGGACTCTTGCTAATTACATGAAAGAAAACATAATTTATGTAAGAACTTACCTGATAAATTCATTTCTTTCATATTAGCAAGAGTCCATGAGGCCCACCCTTTTTTGTGGTGGGTATGATTTTTTTGTATAAAGCACAATTATTCCAATTGCTTATATTTATGCTTCGCACTTTTTTCTTATCACCCCACTTCTTGGCTATTCGTTAAACTGATTTGTGGGTGTGGTGAGGGGTGTATTTATAGGCATTTTGAGGTTTGGGAAACTTTGCCCCTCTTGGTAGGAATGTATATCCCATACGTCACTAGCTCATGGACTCTTGCTAATATGAAAGAAATGAATTTATCAGGTAAGTTCTTACATAAATTATGTTTTTCTATGGGGAAACACTTCCTACGTCTGCACCTAACACTCTAACATGTACCCTGAGTCTAAACACCCCTAACCTTACGCTTATTAACCCCTAATCTGCCACCCCCGCTATCGCTGACACCTGCATATTTTTTTTAACCCCTAATCTGCCGCTCCGTACACCGCCGCTACCTACATTATACCTATGTACCCCTAATCTGCTGCCCCTAACACCACCGACCCCTATATTATATGTATTAAACCCTAATCTGCCACCCCTGCTATCGCTGACCCCTGCATATTATTATTAACCCCTAATCTGCCGCTCCGTACACCGCCGCTACCTACATTATACCTATGTACCCCTAATCTGCTGCCCCTAACACCGCCGACCCCTATATTATATTTATTAACCCCTAATCTGCCCCCCACAACGTCGCCTCCACCTACCTACAATAATTAACCCCTAATCTGCCAACCGGATCTCGCCGCTACTCTAATACATTTTTTAACCCCTAAAGCTAAGTCTAACCCTAACACTAACACCCCCCTAAATTAAATATAATTTAAATCTAACGAAATAAATTAACTCTTATTATATAAATTAATCCTATTTAAAGCTAAATACTTACCTGTAAAATAAATCCTAATATAGCTACAATATAAATTATAATTATATTGTAGCTATTTTAGGATTAATATTTATTTTACAGGCAACTTTGTAATTATTTTAACCAGATACAATAGCTAAAATAGTTAAAATAATTACAAAATTACCTGTAAAATAAATCCTAACCTAAGTTACAATTAATCCTAACACTACACTATCAATAAATTAATTAAATAAAATACCTACAATTATCTACAATTAAACCTAACACTACACTATCAATAAATTAATTAAATACAATACCTACAAATAACTACAATTAAATAAACTAACTAAAGTACAAAAAATAAAAAAGAACTAAGTTACAAAAAATAAAAAAATATTTACAAACATTAGAAAAATATTACAACAATTTTAAACTAATTACACCTACTCTAAGCCCCCTAATAAAATAACAAAGACCCCCAAAATAAAAAAATGCCCTACCCTATTCTAAATTGCACTTTAGTTAGTTTATTTAATTGTAGTTATTTGTAGGTATTGTATTTAATTAATTTATTGATAGTGTAGTGTTAGGTTTAATTGTAGATCATTGTAGGTATTTTATTTAATTAATTTATTGATAGTGTAGTGTTAGGTTTAATTGTAACTTAGGTTAGGATTTATTTTACAGGTAATTTTGTAATTATTTTAACTAGGTAACTATTAAATAGTTATTAACTATTTAATAGCTATTGTACCTGGTTAAAATAAATACAAAGTTGCCTGTAAAATAAATATTAATCCTAAAATAGCTACAATATGATTATAATTTATATTGTAGCTATATTAGGGTTTATTTTACAGGTAAGTATTTAGCTTTAAATAGGATTAATTTATTTAATAAGAGTTAATTTATTTCGTTAGATAAAAATTATATTTAACTTAGGGGGGTGTTAGTGTTAGGGTTAGACTTAGCTTTAGGGGTTAAAAAATTTATTAGAATAGCGGTGAGCTCCGGTCGGCAGATTAGGGGTTAATGTTTGAAGTTATGTGTTGGCGATGTTAGGGAGGGCAGATTAGGGGTTAATACTATTTATTATAGGGTTATTGAGGAGGGAGTGAGGCGGATTAGGGGTTAATACATTTATTATAGTAGCGGTGCAATTCGGTCAGCAGATTAGGGGTTAATAAGTGTAGGTAGGTGGCGGCGACTTTGGGGGCGGCAAATTAGGGGTTAATAAATATTATGTAGGTGTCGGCGGTGTTAGGGGCAGCAGAATAGGGGTACATAGGGATAATGTTGCTGGCGGCGGTGTACGGAGTGGCAGATTAGGGGTTAAAAATGTTTAATAGAGTGGCGGCAATGTGGGGGGGGCCTCGGTTTAGGGGTACATAGGTAGTTTATGGGTGTTAGTGTACTTTAGAGCACAGTAGTTATGAGCTTTATAAACCGGCGTTAGCCCAGAAAGCTCTTTACTACTGACTTTTTTCTGCGGCTTGAGTTTTGTCGTTAGATTTCTAACGCTCACTTCAGCCAAGACTCTAAATACCGGCGTTAGAAAGATCCCATTGAAAAGATAGGATACGCAAATGGCGTAGGGGGATCTGCGGTATGGAAAAGTCGCGGCTGCAAAGTGAGCGTTAGACCCTTTCCTGACTGACTCCAAATACAAGCGGGCGGTAAAAACCAGCGTTAGGAGCCTCTAACGCTGGTTTTCACGGCTACCGCCCAACTCTAAATCTAGGCCTAAGTTAATTACTAAGCCCCCCTAACATAACACCCCCTAAATTAAACCCAATTACCTAAATTAAAAAATACTAAATTAAAATTAAAATAAAAAAGCTAAAATTACTTAAAAATAAAAAAACCTAAGATTAAATTAACCTAAGATTACAAAAAAAATAAAAAAAAGTCTAACATTACATAAAATAATAAACCAAATTATCAAAAATTAAAAAAATAAACCTAATCCTTATGAAAATAAAAAAGCACCCCAAATTAAAAACAGCCCCTAATCTACCTTAACCCCTTAATGACAGAGGACGTACCAGGTACGTCATAGGAAATACTCCCCTTAGTGACAATTGACGTACCTGGTACGTCCTCTGCCTTTTGAAGTGCTGGGAGCGATCATGCTGCAGCTGCTTACAAGGGATTGTAGTGATGTCTCAATATTGAGACATCACTGCAATCCCCTATATTACCCACCGATGCAGAAAGGGCCACTCTGTGGCCCTCTCTGCATCGGCCATTGATGGCTAAACATGTGTTTACGTTGGTGGGTGGGAGCAGCTTCCATCGGCATGTTATACTGTTTGCCGTTGAAATATATTGCCTCTCTTACCGATCTTACATTGTCGGCGATTGTGGGCGGGTGCGGGCGGGGGGGGGGCGGGGGGGGCGTGTGCGCGCGTGTGCGCACGCGCACGCAAAATGTGCATTTAAAAAAAAAACATACAGATGAATGCTGATCTCTGTAGTTTAGTAAGGGATCTGGGAGGGGGAGGGATGTAGATTGTTGAGGGGGGCCAGCTACACTACAGAAAACCAATGCTTTATATAAAAAAGTTAAAAAAACAAACATATTTGGGGGGCAAATTGGGTACTGGCAGACAGCTGCCAGTACCCAAGATGGAGGCAAATATGTAGAGGGGGTCCAGGGGAGTGTTAGAGAAATGTATGGGGGGATCAGGGAGGTTGTGGGGTAAGGGGGGATCCATCACTGCAGACAGTATAAAAAAAAAAAAAAAAAGCTTTTTATTTCAGTACTGGCAGACTTTCTGCCAGTACTTAAGATGGCGGTGACAATTGTGAGGTGGGGGAGGGAAGAGAGCTGTTTGAGGGGGGTCAGGGGGGATCAGGGGGTGGGATGTGTCAGGTGGGAGGCTGATCTCTACACTAAAGCTAAAAATTAACCCTACAAGCTACCTAATTAACCCCTAACTGCTGGGCATATTACAAGTGTGGTGCGCAGCAGCATTTAACGGCCTTATTATTACCAAAAAGCAACGCCAAAGCCATATATGTCTGCTATTTCTGAACAAAGGGGATCCTAGAGAAGTATTTACAACCATTTCTGCCATAATTGCACAAGCTGTTTGCAAATAATTTCAGTGAGAAACCTAAAATTGTGATAAATTTAACAGTCTTTTTTCTATTTGATCGTATTTGGCGGTGAAATGGTGGCATGAAATATACCAAAATGGGCCTAGATCAATAATTTGGGTTGTCTACTACACTACACTAAAGCTAAAATTAAACCTAAAAGATCCCTACAAGCTCCCTAATTAACCCCTTCACTGCTGGGCATAATACACGTGTGGTGCGCAGCGGTATTTAGCGGCCTTCTAATTGCCAAAAAGCAACGTCAAAGCCATATATGTCTGCTATTTCTGAACAAAGGGGATCCCAGAGAAGCATTTATAACCATTTATGCCATAATTGCATAAGTTGTTTGTAAATAAATTCAGCGAGAAACCTAAAGTTTGTGAAAAAATTTGTGAAAAAGTAAACAATTTATTTTATTTGATCGCATTTGGCGGTGAAATGGTGGCATGAAATATACCAAAATGGGCCTAGATCAATACTTTGGGATGTCTTCTAAATAAAAATATATACATGTCAAGGGATATTCAGGGATTCCTGAAAGATATCAGTGTTCCAATGTAGCGCTAATTTTGAAAAAAAAAGTGGTTTGGAAATAGCAAAGTGCTACTTATATTTTTTGCCCTATAACTTGGAAAAAAAGCAAAGAACATGTAAACATTGGGTATTTCTAAACTCGGGACAAAATTTAGAAACTATTTAGCATTGGTGTTTTTTGGTGGTTGTAGATGTGTAACAGATTTTGGGGGTCAAAGTTAGAAAAAGTGTGTTTTTTTCAATTTTTTCCTCATATTTTATATATATTTTTATAGTAAATTATAATATATGATGAAAATAATGGTATCTTTAGAAAGTCCATTTAATGGTGAGAAAAACGGTATATAATATGTGTGGGTACAGTAAATGAGTAAGAGGAAAATTACAGCTAAACACAAACACTGCAGAAATGTAAAAATAGCCATTGTCATTAAGGGTAAGAAAATTGAAAAATGGTCCGGTCATTAAGGGGTTAAAGGGTTATTTTGTAGGGCATTGCCCGAAGATAAACAGCTCTTTTACCTTAAAAAATACTAAATCTCCCCTCTAACAGTAAAGTACCCCCCACCCACCAAACCACCCAAAATAAAAAATATAGCACTAAAAAAATCCTAAACTACCCATTGCCCCTAAAGGGGCATTTGTATGGGCATTGCCCTTAAAATTCAGCTCTTTTACTGCCCTTAAAAGAACATTCAGCTCTTTTAAGAGTGCCCAATAAATCCCTAATCTAAAAAAAAAGAAACCCCCAAAAAATAAAAAAAGCCTAAGTCTAACCCCCAAATAGGTACTCACCGTTCCTGAAGTCCGGCAGAGAAGGTCCTGTTCCAGGCGATGAAGTCTTCTTCCAAGCGGCCGACATCTTCTTCCAAGCGGGAACCTCTTCCTTCTTCATCCAGGACCAAGCTGGCATGGAGCGGAGGAGGCTTAGTAATTTAATAAGTAATTTGCGTTGTGTGGGTTTGGCGGATTAGGGGTTAATACATTTATTAGGTTTATTGCAATGTGGGTTAATGCATTTATTAGGTAGTTTGCAATGTTGTGGTTGGCGGATTTTGGAGTTAATACATTTATTATTAGTTCCGATATGGGGGTGATGGTGGATATAGGGGTTTTGACGTGTCAGGTTTATTTTTGGGAGGTGTTTTAGACTTTTACAGGAGATTTAACTTTTTTTTTTTTCTTAGGCACCAGCAGTTTTTAACATGCCGTAAGTCACTGGCGACTCCAGAAATTTTTATTTGTGCACATTTCTGGACATCGCCAGTTTATCCGATTTATGGCACTTTATGAACTGCCGTATATATGATTCCCCGATGTGCAAGGGGAAATGACGGGCGACGCGGGTTTCAGCTGTTGAGCTGAAGCCTGCGCTGCATATGTCATCTAGCCCCTGGTTGCTGATCATTCAACACAATGTTTTTTATCTCCTCCTTTGATTGGCTGGTATCGGTCACATGGAAACGGTCACGTAATTGGCAACTGCGATGTACCTGTTTGAGAAATTTGCACCTCAGACTACTCAATTGAGGACTTGTTAACGATTGCAAACTATTGGCCAATATGGGCACATGACCATAAAGTTGACAAAGAAAGGTTTTTATTGGTTCATTGTACGCTACTTGTTTTCTGCATCCAATCAGAAACTGATGTTTTAGAAAAACGTATGCTTATTACGAATATATTTTGATTCTGAAATGCAATGCTTGCTATAAATTTGAACGTTTATAAAGATTGTAAGCCATTTGTTATGATGAAACATTATTTTCTCTACACTTAATTTTTTCTATTATATCATGTTAAGTGATTTTATCTAATTGGTTTTATATAACAAGTTCCATCCTAACAAATGGATAGATGCACCCTGATGTAAACCACCTCACAACACCTGTGATATGGGCGTCTTCAGTGGTAGGTAGACAGGGTTGAGACACTATAAATTATGTTGCTTTAGTGCTAGGCAGTCACAGCTAATTTTGTATACTATTGATTTGCTCTTGAAAAGGCAATTTTATTGCTGAAACACATAGAGCTTTTAACTTTCATTTTTGAATAAAACTTTTATTAAGCTGTATCCCATCAATGTCTTGCTGGTGATTCCGGTAATAAAGCTGATCTTCTGTTGAAATCTGATGAGTTTCTTCCATTTGGTGTATTCCTTTGTGTGAAGTTACTGCACTATTCTGGACCACTCTGTTTTGGAGGTTTAAATAATAATAACTAGTATTTATACAGCGCCTTTGTCCCTGTGGGACTCAAAGCGCTTTTTCAGCACTCGCTCTCGGAATTCGCCAAATCAGGAGCTGAATAGTAATAGTTGTTATTATTACCCAATTTAATGGTACTCATTTTTATCGACCTCGGAAAGATGAAGGGCTGAGTCGGCCCTACCGGGATTTGAACCTGTGACCCTGGATCTTTTAAACAGGCTTTTTGTTGTAGTCAGGACATTTACCAACTGAGCTAAAGGGATAGGAAAGTTAAAATTAAATTTGCATGATTCTGATAGAGCATTTAATTTTAAGAAACTTTTAAATTTACTTCTACACTAGTGGGAGCTGGCTGCTGATTGGTGCCTGCACACATTTGTCTCTTGTGATTGGCTAACTAGATGTGTTCATCTAGCTGCTAGTAGTGCAATCTTGATCCCTCAGCAAAGGATAGCAAGGGAATGAAGCAAATTTGATAATAGAAGTAAAATAGAAAGTTGTTTAAAATTGTATGTCTTATCCAAATCATGAAAGAAAAAATTTGGGTTTCCTGACCGTTTAAGAAGTATGATTTGACTGGAGAAGAAAGGAGGGATTTTCAGTCTGATTCCCAGAGACAAAGCGCCATCATTCCTACAACTATTGATCAGATGTGCTTGAATTGAATCCTACTAGCCTGTTGGCATAGGGATCCATAGCATTCTCAAGCAATTATGTCCATTCATGCATGTCCATTCCTTCTTTTATGGCTTTATCAGCCCCCTTGTGAAACCAATGTGAAAGGTTGTTAAACTGTTTGTGGGCATAGTGTCCCACAATTTCTGAAAATTCTCTTTATCTGCTACATACATTGGTCTAGTTTGCTTTGAAAAACCTATAGGAACTTGAACTATGTAAAAAAAAACTGTTCAAATTTAAAATTAAACCAATTAGGTCTCATTGGCTGACAGGGACAACTCCCACAGAAAGCTGGTCCACTCAGCACAGGAACAACCACTTTTACAAGAAAGCAAAGCACTCTCTTAAATGGGGCAAAGATAAATATTGACTATGATGTCCCGTCAGTTAATGTATTGTTAAATCTTACAGAGAATAGAAATTTAAAACCTCTAAAACTAAATAAAAAATAACTGAAAGTATTTTCCACTCAAAATGTAGGCCCGTTCTAAGCTTAAAGTGTCAGTAAACCTCAAAAATAATGTTATATAATTCTGCACATAGTGTAGAATTATATAACATTATATTAGCCAAACTTTATAAAACATAATATACCCTTTTAATTTTTTTTTTAAAACGGCTGTTTTACAGACCTGCTCTCTGTGCTCTTCTGAGCGGGTCTGTTTGTTTCACACAGCGCATCGGGCCAGCTGTATAGTCACAGCCTGGCCCGACCGCACCATAACACAAAGTGCAGCTCGCTCCTGCTCTGTCTGACAGCAGGAGCGAGCTGCACTGTGTATAATTGCACAGTCGGGCCGGGCTGTGACTAGACAGCTGGCCCGATTAGCTGTGTGAAACAAACAGACCCGCTCAGAGGAGCACAGAGAGCGGGTCTGTAAAACAGCCATTTTTAAAAAAAAATTAAAAGGGTATATTATGTTTTATAAAGTTTGGCTAATATAATGTTATATAATTCTACACTATGTGCAGAATTATATAACATTATTTTTAAGGTTTACTGACACTTTAAAAAAACATTTGAGCCCCAAAATATAGGCCCAACTTAAATGGTTTAAAATAATGTACTAATTCCTGCAGTAACTACCAACTGGCTAGATTACAAGTTTTGCGTTATGGTGAAAAAGCAGCGTTATGGCTCTTTTTCACTACCACTGGTATTATGAGTTTTGTAGGTATATCTGTACCGCACACTTTTGACCGCAACGTAACTACCACAAATTCAAAAAGTCCTTTTCCAATGGGACTTCCACAGCGCCGGTATTACGAGTTTGCCTGTCCGGCCAAAAAGTGAGCGGTACAGCCTATACCGTCAAGAACCGTACCATAAACTGAAAGTCAGTAGTTATGGCTTTTATGTTACAGAGCTGTAGAATAAAATTCATAACTAAAGTGCTAAAAAGTACACTAACACACATAAACTACCTATTAACCCCTAAACCGTGGCCCTCCCGCATCGCAAACACTAAAATAAAATTATTAAACCATAATCTGCCGCTCCGGACATCGCGCCACTATAATAAACATATTAACCCCTAAACCGCCGCACTCCCGCATCGCAAACACTAGTTAAATATTATTAACCCCTAATCTGCTGTCCCTAAAATCACTGCAACCTACATTACTGTTATTAACCCCTAATCTGCTGCCCCCAAAATCACCGCCACTATACTAAAGTTATTAACCCCTAAACCTAACCCTAAATCTAACCCTAAATCTAACACCCACTAACTTTAAAATAATTTAAATTATTCCAAATAAAAATTACAATTACTACCTAAATAATTCATATTTAAAACTAAATACTTACCTGTAAAATAAAACCTAAGCTAGCTACAATATAACTAATAGTTACATTGTAGCTATTTTACGGCTAGATTACGAGTTTTGCGTTAGAGACTATGCGGTGCCCCGCTCACTTACATGCAGCGCTGGTATTACTGGTTTTTACAAACCCGGCGTTAAAAGGCAAGAAGTGAGCGTTGAGCAAAATTGTGCTCCTTACCGCACTCCAATACTAGCGCTGCTTAAGTCAGCGGTGATTCCCCATAGGAATCAACGGGGAGAGCCGGCTGAGAAAAAGTCTAACACCTGCAAAAAAGCAGCGTAAAACTCAGTAACGCAGCCCCATTGATTCCTATGGGGAAACACATTTTAAGTTTACAACTAACACCCTAACATGAACCCCAAGTCTAAACACCCCTAATCTTACACTTATTAACCCCTAATCTGCCGTTCCCGACATCGCTGACACCTACATTATATTTATTAACCCCTAATCTGCCACTCCAGACACCTCCGCCACCTACATTATACTTATGAACCCCTAATCTGCCGTCCCCGACATCGCTGACACCTACATTATATTTATTAACCCCTAATCTGCTGCCCCAATGTCGCCGCCACCTACCTACACTTATTAACCACTAATCTGCTGCCCCAACGTAATAAACATACGTAATAAACATATTAACCCCTAAACCGCCGCACTCCCGCCTCGCAAACATTAGTTAAATATTATTAACCCCTAATCTGTCGTCCCTAACATCGCCGCCACCTACCTACATTTATTAACCCCTAATCTGCTGCCCCCAATGTCGCCACCACTATACTAAATGTATTAACCCCTAAACCTAAGTCTAAGCCTAACCATAACACCCCCTAGCTTAAATATAATTTAAATAAATCTAAATAAAATTACTATAATTAGCTAAATAATTCCTATTTAAAACTAAATAATTACCTATAAAATAAACCCTAAGCTAGCTACAATATAACTAATAGTTAAATTGTAGCTAGCTTAGGGTTCATTTTTATTTTACAGGCAAGTTTGTATTTATTTTAACTAGGTAGAATAGTTATTAAATAGTTATTAACTATTTAATAACTACCTAGCTAAAATAAATACAAATTTACCTGTAAAATAAAACCTAACCTAAGTTACAATAACACCTAACACCACACTATAATTAAATAAATTAACTAAATTAAATACAATTACCTAAATTCAATTAAATTAGCTAAAGTAGGGGTGGAGTGTCCGGGCTCTTGCCGAAGATGGCTGCTAATTTGAGAGCTCCGTCTGAGAGCTATATTTATCGTTGAGATATCTGAGTTTATGGATGCCATCCAACATAGGGCTTTACAGTATATAAGAGAGCAAAGTTAGCTGACCTGGGCAATACTACTATTGATTATTGTGGAGCCTCGCAGACTGAACCGCTGAGGTTTTTTGCCGGCCCGCGTGGAGAAGAAATCTCAGCACCCCCCCGGAGAACCGGGTATTAGGAGAATTAAGTATATTCTCTTCTGCTACTAATTGGGATCTATTGTATTTTAAACCTTACAATGGAGGAAACCTATTGCATGTTCCGAGACCTATCAGCGGATTGATGGTGGAGGAGGAGAAAGAGCGCCTGGGGTCAGACAGAGTGAGACCTATAGTGCGGCCTAACACATTACTGCCTGAGGAGTTAGCTGAACGAGGAACCCAGTCAGTGAGACACCGGCAGTCATCTGCGGATTACAAGAAAAAGATGAGTAGTAGTGAAGACCTAACCTTGCACGCTTTCATGGGCAACTTGACTGAGCTGAATGTCTCCTGGATCACGCATGTTGCAGTGTTGCAGATGGCGGAGTCGGCACCTAGTTGCCATGAGAGTGTAGCCGGCATGGAAAGAGGCGAGACGACTAGGAATGGCAGAGCACAAATGCCGCTAGTGCAAACGATCCAGATCTTAACCCGCAGCTTACTAGAGGAGCGGAGGGTTGCTCGCTTTGGATGGGTCCCGATGCTCTCAGGGGGGATCCTATGCCCCCATGGTTTGCCATTAAAGAATTGGTCAGAGATTGTGCTGCTGTGAGAGCTGGAGTGGGCTAGGGACATTGTTCTATCTCGCGGTTCCCGAAATGGCTACATCACATATCTGCCTGGACTGTTTTTTATGATGATCTGAAAGAGGTATCTGATATGCTCTTTAGCCAAGTTCAACATTATGTTAAGCTCATTAGAAATTTTGCATTCAGAACTCACATTATGAGACTGCCCTGTACCATGGACCCAGAACTATGTGTATTGTCAGCTGTTTATCTGATTTTTGTTTAGTAACTTTCCATGTTTACTGCTTGGACTGCTTGTTGTGATACTGATGCTCTGTCCCACCCTAATAGGACCCAATACTTAGTCCCCAAGGGACATGTTCATGTATTGCTTCTATGCTAAGTGACAATGTTAATAATATTGTGTATGCTTTCTAATTTGTACAAGCCCTTCTGCGTGTGTGTCATGTATGTTAGGATAGCCAGCTGAAGGGTTTGGATATGTTGAGGGTCCTACTCTGTTGATAGCTAACTGGGGTACCAACACTCCTATTGCACTGGGGACTGTGTGCCACTTATTACAATAATAATATATTTTTTTTTTTTTCTCTTTTCAAGCCTAGCCTACACACCAGATAACTTCTTGTAGATATTATGCATCTCTGATCCCTTTCAGTTAACCAGCGGATGTAATATGATGTAAAGACTTTATTTATGTAGTACCTATATGTTACCTAAACTTAATGGCAAACATGTTTAGGATATAACAAATCCATACAATGTTTAAATTAAATTTAATGAGGGCTTGGGTTTCCCAATTATTTCTTCATTTAGATCTAAATGATGTTTGGGACCTATAAATGACCTAAAGTATAGCAGAGTGGATAAACAATTAATATTTTATGGAGTGGTCTGTCCGGTACCAAGAGCAGTGATAATTAGCCGCATTAACTAGTCTTTATTTCAAAGCCCGAAAACGCTCCTACAGATTACCTGATTTTACTGGGCCATACACCCAATGTTGCATATATAGATGTAATTCTTAAAATGCATAGTACCCAATGCGCTTAATACATCATAATGGATATGTAGATTCTCTATGAAAAGCATAATCTATTATCCCACCCAAAGGCCCATAAGTGGCTAGCAGCTTATCTAACTTTGTCTTTGTTAACTATTTAAATTGAAATGCCCACTCTTTAGACTATAAATCTCATGGACCCATACGCGGTCCTGACTGACATGAGAGGTGCAACTTTCCTGTATAGGTTAAAGAGTGTTCTATTTCTCTTATAAAAACCCCAACTTAAAGAGTTTCATCCTGGCCCAAGAGTGGCCTCTGTTGTTTCTAGGAGAGGGGAGTAAAATGAGGGAAGCGTTGAGGTTTGCTCCTAGGACAATATATCATGCTCTTTGTATTATGCAATATGTCACAATGTATGTAACTTCTGTGTTATTTGAGCAAACTGTTTACCCTAAAAAAAAAAAAAAAAAAAAGAGGAGGTTTACCACTTGGGATCCAAGAGTGGTCCCATATGGCTCATGTCTGTCTTCTGTAACCTTTTGTAGAACAGAGAGGTCCAAAAGTGGCCTCAGATATCACTTGGAAGGCATACAGTTTAATGGGCAAACACAATATTAACTGATGTTCCCTAATCAATGTTATACAAAAATGTTATGTATATTTTGTTGAATTAATATTGGACATATAACTAGAAGTAATCTCTGTGTATGGATTTAACGGAAATGTATTGTATGTTTGTCCTGAACTAAACCTCAATAAAAAAAAAATATTTAAAAAAAATAAAAAATAAATAAAATTAGCTAAAGTACAAAAAAAAACACTAAATTACAGAAAATAATAAACAAATTACAAGATATTAAACCCCACCACCCACACAACCAACGCCCCAAATAAAATACTATCTAAAAAAAACCTAAGCTCCCCATTGCCCTGAAAAGGGCATTTGGATGGGCATTGCCCTTAAAAGGGCAGTTAGCTCTTTTGCAGGCCCAAAGTCCCTAGCCTAAAAATAAAACCCACCCAATACACCCTTAAAAAAACCTAACACTAACCCCCTGAAGATCGACTTACTGTTCTGAAGATTCGACAACCATCCTCAAGGAAGCAGGAGAAGTCTTCATCCAAGCCGGGCGAAGTGGTCCTCCAGACGGGCAGAAGTCTTCATTCAAACGGCATCTTCTATCTTCATCCATCCGACGCGGAGCGGCTCCATCTTCAATTATTGGAGGCGTGTAGAGTGGTGCTAGATCAGACTCAACTTGCTTCCCCAAGTCTGATATACTCCCAAAATTATTATCGGTTATTTGTAGAGCGCCAACAGATTCCGCAGCGCTAAATATCAGAAATATGTGCAAGAGAAAGATAGGTGGGGGTGGGGAGCGCTCAAGAGAGAGCCGTGAGTTGGACTTATGTGTGAAAAATCAATTGAAAATGTGCGTGTACATATATTTATATATATGTTAATATTCGATGATATAGATTAATATCTTTGTATTCGAATGTGAGAATGTGAGGTAAAAATCCTCTTAGTTTTGTATTTTAAAATATATCTAATGGCAACAATAGGATAGTTTTGTTGCAATGTGGTTATAAGGCAAGATTTCTTGTGAAGACACAGGTGTGTGAGTAGGTGGATTATAAACAATGTGAATGGAGTACGTGATTACCTCCTATATGCACTATATTGATAGGAATATAATAGGAATATGGTATACCTCCTATTAATATATTGAACTCCTGTTACAGATTTTTATATCAGGGTGAAACATATGCGGTAAAGAATTTTTGAATAGACAAACGTATTATACAATTAAAACGTATTATATAGGTAGAAATTTGACATCGAGTGTGGATACCATTGGCTCCAGTAAAAGAACTACGGAAGGAAACACTCCCCCCACGATCCGGCTACCCTATTGGTCCTCCGTGCACCACGTGAGCCGGACATCATACTCACCTGGGTAGGAAGTAGTTGCCGAGGAAATTCCAACGGCTGCACGCCGACCGGAGAAGTAACATATCTCCGTTCATCACACAGAGGCAACCTTCCCATAACCCACCTAATCACGAGGAGGCAAAGCACCACGGAGGTAAGGGATATCGGAGGTCCGGTTAGGGGGAGTCCAATTGCAGTACAAGTTTATAACCAATTTTATCACCGAATATACTTGGGATTTTAACAGCCAAATTTTTTTTGGATATAACGAATAAGAGTTGTGGCCACAAAGTATGAGCAATCTCACACATACCATCACGGATAGATATCTAATATCTGGACTTTTTATTATGCTCTAAAATTTGTATGCTTAAATAGATTCTACATGCTGCTACATTTGTATATATGCGAATTACGGCATAACATTGTTTTACACTTTTATAGTAAAATATACTTTGTATAATATGTTTGTCTATTCAAAAATTCTTTACCGCATATGTTTCACCCTGATATAAAAATCTGTAACAGGAGTTCAATATATTAATAGGAGGTATACCATATTCCTATTATATTCCTATTAATATAGTGCATATAGGAGGTAATCACGTACTCCATTCACATTGTTTATAATCCACCTTCTCACACACCTGTGTCTTCACAAGAAATCTTGCCTTATAATCACATTGCAACAAAACTATCCTATTGTTGCCATTAGATATATTTTGAAATACAAAACTAAGAGGATTTTTATCACACATTCTCACATTCGAATACAAAGATATTAATCTATATCATCGAATATTAACATATATATAAATATATGTACACGCACATTTCCAATTGATTTTTCACATAAGTCCAACTCACGGCTCTCTCTTGAGCGCTCCCCACCCCCACCTATCCGGCTCCATCTTCAAGACATCCGACGCGGAGCATCCTCTTCATCCAACGACTAAAGACGTATGAAGGTACCTTTAAGTGACGTCATTCAAGATGGCGTCCCTTAGATTCCGATTGGCTGATAGGATTCTAAGGATTTATTTTACAGGTATTTTTGTATTTATTTTAGCTAGGTAGTTATTAAATAGTTAATAACTATTTAGCAACTATTCTATCTAGTTAAAATAAATACAAATTTGCCTGTAAAATAAAAATAAACCCTAAGATAGCTACAATGTAACTATTAGTTAAATTGTAGCTAGCTTAGGGTTTATTTTATAGGTAAGTATTTATTTAAAAAATATTATTATAGTGTTTGCAATGCGGGAGGGCCCCAGTTTAGTGCTTAATAGGTAGTTTATGGGTGTTAGTGTACTTTTAACATTTTAGTTATGAGTTTTAGGCTCCGGCGTTTAGTGTAAAACTCCTTAACTACTGACTTTTAAATGCGTTAGGACTCTTGACAGGGTAGGGTGTACCGCTCACTTTTTGGCCTCCCAGACTCGTAATACCGGCGCTATGGAAGTCCCATAGAAAAAAGACTTTACGAAGTTTACGTAAGTCATTTTGTGGTAAGGCCAAAGAAGTTTGCGGTGATCCTAAACCTGCAAAACTCGTAATAGCAGCGGGCATAAAAAAGCAGCATTAAGACCTCTTAACGCTGCTTTTTTACCTTAATGCACAACTCGTAATCTAGCCGTTAGGTTTTATTTTTATTTCACAGCTAAGTTTGTATTTATTTTAACTAGGTAGACTAGTTAGTAAATAGTTATTAACTATTTACTAGCTACCTAGTTAAAATAAATACAAATTTACCTGTAAAATAAAACCTAACCTCTCTTACACTAACACCTAACCTTACACTACAATTAAATAAATTACATTAATTAAATACAATTAACTAAATTACAAAAAAACAAACACTAAATTGCACAAAATAAAAAAGAAATTAAATATTTAAAATAATTACACCTAATCTAATAACCCTATCAAAATAAAAAAGCTCCCCCAAAATAAAAAACCCACTAGCCAAAACTAAACTGCCAATAGCCCTTAAAAGGGCCTTTTGCGGGGCATTGCCCTAAAGAAATCAGCTCTTTTACCTGTAAAAAAAAATACAAACAACCCCCCAACAGTAAAACCAACCACCCACACAACCAAACCCCCCAAATAAAATCCTATCTAAAAAACCTAAGCTCCCCATTGCCCTGAAAAGGGCATTTGGATGGGCATTGCCCTTAAAAGGGCATTTAGCTCTTTTTCAGCCAAAACCCTAATCTAAAAATAAAACCCACCCAATAAACCCTTAAAAAAAACTAACACTAACCCCCAAAGATCCACTTACAGTTTTTGAAGACAGAACATCCATCCTCAATGAAGCCAGGAGAAGTCTTCATACAAGCGGCAAGAAGTCCTCAACAAAGCCGGGAGAAGTCTTCATCCAAGCGGAAAGAAGTGGTCCTCCAGGTGGGCAGAAGTCTTCATCCAGATGGCATCTTCTATCTTCATCCTTCCGATGCAGAGTGGCTCCATCTTCAAGACATCCGGCATGGAGCATCCGCTTCATACGGTCCCAGCCGGAATTAAAGGTAAAAAATTCCTATTGGCTGATGCAATCAGCCAATAGGATTGAGCTTCAATCCTATTGGCTGATCCAATAAGCCAATAGGATTGAGCTCGCATTCTATTGGCTGTTCCAATCAGCCAATAGAATGCGAGCTCAATCCTATTGGCTGATTGGATCAGCCAATAGGATTGAAGCTCAATCCTACTGACTGATTGCATCAGCCAATAGGATTTTTTCACCTTTAATTCCGATTGGCTGATAGAATTCGATCAGTCAATCAGAATTCAAGGGACGCCATCTTGAATGACGTCATTTAAAGGAACCTTCAGTGTACGCCTGGGACCATATGAAGAGGATGCTCCGCACCAGATGTCTTGAAGATGGAGCCGCTCCACATCGGAAGGATGAAGATAGAAGATGCCGTCTGGATGAAGACTACTTCCCGCCTGGAGGACCACTTCTTTCCACTTGGATGAAGGCTTCTCCCGGCTTTGTTGAGGACTTCTTGCCGCTTGGATGAAGACTTCTCCCGGCTTTGGTGAGGATAGATGTTCGGTCTTCAAAAACTGTAAGTGGATCTTCGGGGCTTAGTGTTAGGTTTTTTAAGGGTTTATTGGGTGGGTTTTATTTTTAGATTAGGGTTTGGGCTGAAAAAGAGCTAAATGCCCTTTTAAGGGCAATTCCCATCCAAATGCCCTTTTCAGAGCAATGGGGAGCTTAGTTTTCTTTAGATAGGATTTTATTTGGGGGGTTTGATTGTGTGGGTGGTGGGTTTTACTGCTGGGGGGGTTGTTTGTATTTTTTTTTTTACAGGTAAAAGAGCTGATTTCTTTGGGGCAATGCTCCACAAAAGGCCCTTTTAAGGGCTATTGGCAGTTTAGTTTTGGCTAGTGGGTTTTTTATTTTGGGGGGGCTTTTTTATTTTGATAGGGCTTTTTATTTTGATAGGGCTATTAGATTAGGTGTAATTATTTTAAATATTTGATAATTTCTTTTTTATTTTGTGTAATTTAGTGGGGGTTTTTTGTAATTTAGTTAAAGGGACACTGAACCCAATTTTTTCTATCGTGATTCAGATAGAGAATGCAATTTTAAGCAACTTTCTAATTTACTCCTATTATCAAATTCTTTTTATTCTTTTGGTATCTTTATTTGAAATGCAAGAATGTAAGTTTAGATGCAGGCCTATTTTTGGTGAACACACTGTGTTGTTCTTGCTGATTGGTGGGTAAATTCACCTACCAATAAACAAGTGCTTTCCAGGGTCTGAACCAAAAAATAGCTCTGATGCCTTCTTTTTCAAATAAAGAAAGCAAGAGAACTGAGAAAAATTAATAATAGGAGTAAATTAGAAAGTTGTTTAAAATTGCATGCTCTATCTGAATCACAAAAGAAAAAATTTGGTTTCAGTGTCCCTTTAATTGTATTTAATTAATGTTGTAATTTATTTATTTTAGTGTAAGGTTAGGTGTTAGTGTAAGACAGGTTAGGTTTTATTTTAGAGTTAAATTTGTATTTATTTTAACTAGGCAGCTAGTAACTATTCTACCTAGTTAAAATAAATACAAACTTGCCTGTGAAATAAAAATAAAACCTAAGATAGCTACAATGTAACTATTAGTTCTATTGTAGCTAGCTTAGGGTTTATTTTATGGGTAAGTATATAGTTTTAAATAGGAATTAGGTAATGATAGTAATTTTTATTTAGATTTTAATTATATTAAAGTTAGTGGGTGTTAGGGTTAGGGTTAGACTTAGGGTTAGGTTTAGGGATTAATAACTTTAGTATATAGGCGGTGATTTTGGGGTGGCAGATTAGGGGTTAATAAGTGTAGGTAGGTAGCGATGACATTGGGGACGGCAGATTAGGGGTTAATAACTATTATGTAAGTGTTGGCGGTGTACCAAATAGGTACTCACCGTTCCTGAAGTCCGGCAGAGAAGGTCTTCTTCCAGGCAGCTCCATGATCTTCTATCTTCATCCGGAGTGAAGGCGGTGAGGAGCGGAGGTGCGAAGCTGTGGATCCTCAGTGGCTGTCCTCACTGGCGGCGTGGAGCGGAGGTGTGGAGCTGTCTTCCCCTCCTCAAAGGCGACGGTCCTTGGCGGCGTCATTCCATGGCAGCATGGAGTCTCCTCTTCATCCGATGTCTGTCATACACTAAAGAATGAATGCAAGGTACCGCATACACTAAATTTGGGGTACCTTGCATTCCTATTGGCTGAAATTTTGAAATTAGCCAATAGGATTAGAGCTACTGAAATCCTATTGGCTGTTCAAATCAGCCTATAAGATTATGGTAGCTCTCATCCTATTGGCTGATTTCAAAATTTCAGCCAATAGGAATGCAAGGTACCCCAATAAATATGGGGTAACTTGCATTTAATCTTCAGTCTGCGACAGACGATCACATTAAGAGGAGCCTCCACGCCACTGAGGATCGCCGCTGTTGAGGACTGCCGCTGAGGATCCACGCATCGGGGAAGCCAGCTCCGCACCTCCGCTCTGCACCGCCTTCGCTCCAGATGAAGATAGAAGATGATGGAGCCGCCTGGAAGAAGACCTTTTGAGCCAGACTTCAGGAACGGTGAGTTCCTATTTGGGGCTTAGTGTTATTTTTTTTATTTTGGGGGTTTGGTGGGTGGGGGGTTTTACTGTTAGGGGGGGATTTAGTAATTTTTAAATGTAAAAGAGCTGTTTAACTTAGGGCAATGCCCTACAAAAGGCCCTTTTAAGGGCTATTGGTAGTTTAGGGTGTTTTTATTTCGGGAGGACTTTTTTATTTTCATAGTGATTAGGTTTATCTTTTCTTTTTTTTTTGATAAGTTTGTTTATTTTTTTCTGTAATTTTAGAGTTTTTTATTTTTTGTAATTTTAGATAATTTTTTTGTAATTTAATGTTAGATTTTATTTAAGTGTAACTTAGTATTGGGGTTAATTTATGGGGTGTTAGGTTAGGGGGCTTAGTAATTAAATTAGTTATTTGTGTTGTGGGTGGTTGGCTGTTTAGAAGCAAAAAGGGTAATTAGGTTTATTGCGATGTGGGGGTTTGGCAGTTTAGGAGTTAATGGTTTAATTAGGTTTATTGCAATGTGGGGGTTTGTCAGTTTAGGGTTTAATAAGTTAATTAGGTTTATTGAGATGTGAGGTGTTGGCGGTTAAGGGGTTAATATTTTAATTATGTTATTTGCAGATTGGCGGTAAATTACTTTATTATTTTGCGATGTGGGGGTTTGTGGTTTAGGTGTTTGTTAATACTTCATGCGGGAGGGTAGTTTTTTTTGTTATACTTGTGGGCGGTTTAATATTTATTTTGTGCGGGCGGTTACGTGTTTTTTCGATATTTCGTGCGGGCGGTTGTGTTTTTTTTTTAAGGCTTCGGGTTTGCCTATGCTGCGTCCAGGTAGATTCCTGAAAGTGGCAGGATGGTGAAAGACCTGCGGTGGGTGCTTTCACCACCCTGCCATTTTCGGAATCCACCGGGATGCAGCTTTGCTGCATCCAGGTGGATTCTTCTGGCTGCGCACGCAGCCAACATTCTTTTGGCTGCCTTGCGCAGCCAAAATTCCTTTGAGGGCGCAACTGGCGTCACCGACAGGCACGTTACAAACACTATTATAGTATAGATAAACACACAATAACCATGAGTCACAAAATGCAGGTCAAAAGTAAACTCTCTCATTTATATTTTTTTTTTATAAATCTCAACAGTATCAGTGAACATTAATTAGGTACAACCTTTCTGAAAATGATACTCATAGAAAAACTACAAACTGTTACCAAATCAAGTAGCAGGAATACTACAAAAACTGTAAGACAACAAATCTACTTTTTCTGTTCTTACATATAAACATTTTAAAGTAAGGCCCAAGTCTTAGGTAAATTTACCGTCACCCATGTTTACTACAAATCTGATGTGTTTTTTGATTAATTAATCTAACTAAATATAATGTTTAAGGTTAAAAAAAAAACTAAACCATTACAACTAAGTGATTAAACACTAAAAAGGTCCTCCATTGCTTCTGAAGAGTTTTTTTTAGAAATCAATATATATATATATATATATATATATATGCTGGGATAAAATTAATATATAGAGGTGTACATATATTTACAACAAATCAGTCCAATTCTGAAGTGCAACTCTAACTTTCATAACCCCAATTTGTGCAACACCAATAACTAAATGTAAGAATCATAGAGACTTTATCCCAGGAAATGAAGGTAGAATATTTAGCCAAATTCTCTAATATGTACTTTGTTCTCTGTCCAAGATCAGCCATCTTCAGCTGGAGGAAAAGTCTTAGGTACGGTGTGTTGCCGCAGTTTTGCACAACATAGAGCTTTTGCTGGTGGATCTCAAGGTGTCTGTGACCGCGGAAAGAGACTTTCCCCACAAGATGCTATAGGAAGTTTGGACTTATGATGAGCTTGACTGTTTATGTTTTTAAGTAAGTGCATATGTGTATATGTGTGTCTATTGTAGCAATAAACTATCCTTGAATCAAAGCTGTGCTTTGTTTTCTTTTCAAAGGTAAAATTTACTAAAGAAATGTAAGTTACATCTTCCCTTGGGAACATTTTTCGCTTGCGCGATAACTGCACCTAAAGTAAAATTTTAATGCAGCAGGGTTTGCAGGTGTATTGCAGTTGAAAGTAAAAAGTATCATGTAAGTAAAAGTCTGATGCGTGATACCTTCAGGACTTCAGATATGATATTGGGACTGCATTTATTTCTTCTCCCATAGGCTTCAATGGAGCCTAACATTTACCATTTGTGTGCTAACCCTACACGCATTAGACGAACCCTGCAAAAGCCGAAGGTAGTTATCAATATTTTACATTCCAATGTCCTTCATATAGAAGAAAATGCTCTTTTTATTTTGAAATTTTCTTCTAAGTAAAGAAAATTGGAATGTAAAACATTTATATTCATAACACAGTAAAATACAATATAACACATTAAAATTAAATAAAAAATATTATTCAAGTTTAGGTAGTTGACTGGGGGACTAAAAAAATTTATATACATATACTTTATATATATATATATATATATATATATATATATATATATATATATTTACATATTAATACATAAAAACACATTTATATATACAGTCATGTGAAAAAGAAAGTACACCCTCTTTGAGTACTATGGTTTTACGTATCAGGACACAATCATCTGGTCCTTAGCAGGTCTTAAAATTAGGTCAATACAACCTCAGATGAACAACAAGACATGACATATAACACTGTGTAATGATTTATTTAACAAAAACAAAGCCAAAATGGAGAAGTACACCTTATTATTCAATAGTTTGTAGAACCACCTTTAGCAGCAATAACCTCAAGTAATAATTTTCTCTATAACTTTATCAATCTTTCAAATCATTGTGGGAGAAATTTGGCCCACCCTTCTTTACAATGTTGCTTTAGTTCATTGAGTTTTGCGGGCATTCGTATATGTAAAGCTCTCTTAAGGTCCTACCAGAGCATTTCAATCGAGTTGAGGTCTAAACTTTGAATGGGCCATTGCAACGCCTTTATTCTTTTCTTTTTCAGTCATTCCGTTGTAGATTTGCTTGTGTCCTTGGAAACATTTTCCTGTTGCATGACCCAATTTTAGGCAAGCTTTAGTTGTCTGCCAGACGGCCTCACATTTGACTCTAGAATACTTTGGTATACAGACGAGTTCATGGTCAACTTAATAACTGCAAGGTGCCCAGGTCCTGTGGCTGCAAAACAAGCAAAACATCACCCCTCCACCATCGTGCTTGCCAGTTGTTATGAGCTTTTTGTGCTGATATGTTGTGTTTGGTTTTTGCCAAACATGACGCAACAATTGCTTCTCTAAGATCATTCCTGATGTCTTTCCTTCTTGGCATTTTATTAACACATACCTGAATTCTCCAGACCAGCAAACTGCTAAAACTTCAGCTTTTATAGTTGTGGTCACACTCCCCGATGATCAGTTAATCAAGGGCATTTGATTATCAGCACCTGGCTGCTACTTAGCCTTTTAATTCCTATGGAAGTATTAAGGGTATACTTAGTTTTTCACACATGGCTCCTCCATGTTGGTTTTATTTTTGTTAAATAAATCATGACACAGTGTAATATGTCATGTGTTCTTGGTTAATCTGAGGTTGTATTTACCTAATTTTAAGACCTGTTAAGGCCCAGAGGATTGTTATTATGTCCTGATACGTGACCCATAGAATTCAAAGAGGGTCACTTTCTTTTTCGCATAACTGTATGTACACACACACACATATATATATATATATATATATATATATATATATATATATATATATATATATACACACACATACACATATTTATTTATTTATTTATTTATTTTTTTTAATAATTTTTTTATTGAAGTTTAACACATAGATTTACAAGCAAACATCGCCCTGGGGCAAAAATTACACCAATGTTAAATAATACAATGTCTATAGATTAACATGTTTGGGAAGAGAAAAACAAGATATACATGTACTAATATAATTACATATCAAATCATAAGCTGAAAAATAGACAATGAGTTTAGGTGAAATGGAATACAACTTCATTTTATGTTATCTGTTTAATATATGATCTCCACAGTACTATAGAAAAAAAAAATCAATAAAGTATCCAGGTCAGAGAGGTCAAGCTGTGGAGAGTTGGCTTATGCTTCAGCCACTTTTGGGCTGAGATATCCAGGGGGGGGGATATTCAGCGGGTAAGCACCGCTATACGTATAGGAAAAGGGGGAGGGGGGGACGGAGCCTTATATGAGTATGCAAAGTTTGAGGTTTAAAGTATGAGGTGGGTGATTAGAAATGTCCAAGGAGGGGGAGTCCCAGGGCAGACTAGGGATTATTAAATCTAATAAAAAGCGAATTAGGGTATTCCCTGTCAATAAGCTTCTCCACCATTGGTATGATTGTATCAATAGTGTTGAAGGGAAGTTAGCTAATATAGGGACATTATCAGGGCATAGAATGGTTTTAACCCTGTGTAAACTATGAGCCAGGAGATTGTGAGAGTGGGTTGGTCTTGACCATAGAGCGGGGTAGATGGAATGAACCCCTATTGGCTTATTTTACTTAGATAGCGGGAGTATACACGCTGTCAAGAACTAATAGAAGCTCTTTATTTTTTTATTTTTTTTATTTTCTCTCCCTTTTCCTCTTTCCTTCTATCTTCTTCTCTTCTCTTCTACTTTTTTATAGAAGCTGTACTCGTAACACAGGCCTTAATAGTAAATAGGTTAATATATAACAGCAATAAGAAGGGGTGATTGCATCTGTCTAAATAACTAGTGCGGGACACCGAACAAACCTGGGCATGATACCTTGTTTATATTATACACTCAAATACTCATACACACTTAGTAGGTGATAAATATACCTTGCATATAGTTGTTACAATATTAATATAGAGACTAAACAGTAAGCTGCATGACACAGGAAGGTGTAAGTAAGGCGTACTAAGGCAAAAATTATTTAAGTAATGCTCAGATTTTTTGATTAACAAATATTATAACTAATGTAGAGAGCTGTACTCGTAACACCGGCCTTAATAGTAAATAGGTTAATGTATAACAGCAACAATAAGAGGGGGTGATCGCATGTGTCTAAATAACTAGTGTGGGACACCGAACAAATCTGGGCATGACACCTTGATTATATTATACACTCAGATACTAATACCTACATAGTAGGTGATAAATATACCTTGCATAATATTAGTATAGAGACTAAACAGTAAATTGCATGACACAGGAAGGCATAAGTAAGGCGTATCTAGGCAGAAATTATTTAAGTAATGCTCAGATTTTTAGGGTAATAAATATTATAACTAATGCAGAGCAATAGACATAGCAATATAATATAGCTTCATGCTATCTAATTCTTTTCAAATCTCCTATCTGGAGTCTAATACTGTTCTGTTCCCATAGTTTAAAGCTGCCTAGATTAGGTAACAACAAAACAATTACCCCTACATCTCAGCAAAAAAAAAAAAAAAGAAAAGAGAGAGAAAAAAAAAATACTTATAAGCAGGGATATGATTTTATCTGATTAGTATACCATTATATAGTAGATTTGTTGTGTTTTCTTCAAATTGCTAACTGATAAACTGATAAGATAACAACAATTAAGGTAAATTATATTATATGTTACTCCCCTATAGCTATGGATCTGAAATAGCCACAAATGCAGGCAAAAATACAGTAAATGCAAACAATAGCAGTAAACAGGTTAATTTCTATAGTATATTATTAAATATAACATATACATGGATTAACGATCCTAAACTGCTAAACTGCTAGGGGAACAGACATTAATACCACCAAAAATAAGCCTGAAGGGCCTGCTTGTATGTTCAGCTGGTGGCCGTCTTGGCATGTACACATAAGGTAGAGTAGAATGTCTCAAATTCAATTGTATTCTGCTTGACAGCGAGCCGCGGTATCAAGACCACCATATCAGGAAAAAGTTTGACGAAAGGAAGTCTCAAAAACCTTGCGGTTTCAACTGTCCCTGACCTCAGGGATCTCTGTTGCTTTAGCCAACTCCTACCGCCTGTTTAGATTTAATGGTTACCTGACCGATGAGACTCCATTGTGATTCCGTGGCCTCTGACAGATTAGGAGCACATCCCATCTCCCAATCTATGCCTGATTCTAATCTGCCGCTTTTGCGCCGAGACACAGGTGTTAGCTCCCTTCTATAGACATATAACGCCTGATTTACCCATTTACAGGCTGCGGTAGGTGATAACTTGCCAAAGGAATATAGTGTGCTGTCTGTAGTGCTATCAAGCTCACCCGGTTTGATGTATTTCATTGCGGTTCTCAAAGCAAAGAGCGGCATCATGTCTTGAAGATAGAAGGCATCACTAAAATCCAGTGAGAGCGACTCTGTCACAGCGGGCAAGCTACCAGTTCCACCGATGTGCACGGTATCACATGATCTATCCCAACCGGGGATCGAGTTCCCCCATAATAGGTGAGATCCTCCTGCTTGCAGCGGGATTGCAGTCAGTCTTGCTGTTCCGATCTTAGCCCTCTGCTCCTTTCCGAGTGAAATTGGGCTCTCCTCACCTGCCAGGCTCGCATCTACTCCTGAGTGCGATACCCGTGTGGCAGATTCTAAGCATGTTCGTGGCGGTCCCAGCTCAGTACTTGGCTCTTTGTTGTTTATCTGTAAGGCCTCATCACTCCCGTCGGGGTCGACAGGAGCCGCCATTTTAGTTGCCGAATTAGTGAGTGCGCCACGTTGCTCTTTAAGTATAAATACCAGACTCTGAAAGTTGGCGTCCAGTTGCTGGGTCAATTTCTGCAGCGACTCTCTTACCAACTCAGTGAAGTCGGCCATGGCTAGTTGTATAGCCTAGGATCTAATATAGTATGCGGTACAGCTCCGTATCCCCGCTGCCATATAAAGCTGTCTTGTAGGTTTGCACTGTTTGGGAGTCAGAGTAGGTACTAAAACGCCTGAAATATACTTGTATGGAAGTTGCTCACCCCCTTATGATAGAAGCAATCTGGAGAAAGGTTCAAAAGTAAAAATTAAATAGTTTATATGCTATGAATCGATGAATTTTGCAGGAGCTCGAGATGTAGACGTCTTATCTCTTCTATAGCTGGCTCCGCCCCCCCCCACATACACATATTTAGAAATATTTATAGCCCTTTCTAGTCAAATGCATTATCCCCTTTAACCCTTATATAACATTTTATTAATATTTATTATTTTTATTTTTTTATCAGGAACTGTGTACATGAGTGTAACACTTTATTATAATGTGTTTTAGATGTGTTTGGTTTAAAAAAATATTCTAACACTTACACTTAGGCGACGTCTTCAGATGCACTAATCTGTTGTGCGCAAATTTTGTTTGTGCTCAAGTGCACCTATTTACTTTCAACTAGTAATATGTGCTAATTAGCGTGGTCAAGATATTGCTTATCACATCCCACTAAACTTGTAATCTAGCCGTTATGTGTGCTTAGTTTCCTAAAAGTGACCCTATTACCATCCTATCACAACCATTCTAGCATCAAAAGTGATAAGCAGAGCACTGCCTTACAACTGAGAAATCAAAAGTCCAGGTAGTTAACTGATGATCACTGTAACAATATCAATACCAGAAATATAGAGGCAGTGTAAGCCGTATCTAATCATCTACGATATATATATATATATATATATATATATATATATATATATATATATATATATATATATATAAAGATATGTTATACAGGTAATTTAAACACAGCATCCCCTCCAATGACCTTTCTAACTTTCAAGCAGCAGTTAGAGGGGTTAGGTCTTGGTGTTTTTGTTGAAAAGTGAGGTGTATTACTAATGGATGAGTTATATGGGAAGTCAAAACTTACAGGGTTTTTTTTTTTTCCAATGTTGTC
Organism: Bombina bombina; assembly: GCF_027579735.1. NCBI lineage: Eukaryota > Metazoa > Chordata > Amphibia > Anura > Bombinatoridae > Bombina > Bombina bombina. The sequence goes on from NC_069501.1 coordinate 666,595,159, forward strand.
AATTAGGTGGGATGTTAACATTAAGGGGGTATTGTGATGGGGGATAGTTGCTGTTAATGACTCAGGACAGCTATTTTATTTAAACTCTATGGAGTAAATGCAGTTAGGCCTAATTTCTTGTGGGCATTCAGTACATCCATTTCTGGGTATGAGTGCTGGAGGTTGTGGTAAGAATGAAACTGTACAAAGTGATTTGGTACATGGGTTAAAATGCACTGAAGGATCAGAATTAATTTTAATGAGCTATAACTGCTTCCTGTGCAGCTGCTGTCAATGGGTACACAATGCTCCCAAAAATATATTTGTGGTGTAAGTATGATCTAGCCATTCAATTATTGCCTTTATGAAAGATTCTGTTGTTACGTTTTTTCATACATTATAATGTATTGGTGACTTACAATGTATCTGGCCCATAGTTGAGAGGGAGGAGCAAATGTTTATATCCTATTATATAAAAGGCCAAGTGTGTTTGTCTGAAGCTGTCATGCGCAGTAAAGACAGCACGAGGAAAAACAAACCTGGCCTTACCTGACAATCCATGCTATTTGCAGTGAAAGTGGGCATGGCCGGGCATGGTCGGCACAACAGAGAGGGGGAGAGAAATAGAGAGGGAGAGAGACAAAAAGAGATAGAAAGAAAGAAAGAGCTAAAGAGAGGGGGAGAGCAGAAGAGAGGGGACAGAGCAGAAGAGAGCGGGGAGAGAGAGCAAAATAGAGGGGAAAGAGCACGATAGAGGGAATAGAGAGCAAAAGAGAGGGGGGAGAGAGAGCAATAGAGAGGGGGAGAGAGGGAGCAAAAGAGAGGGATGGAGAGAGCAAAAGAGAGGGGAAAGAGACAGAGCAAAAGAGAGGGGGAGAGAGAGAGCAAAAGAGAGGGATGGAGAGAGCAAAAAAAAAGAGAGAGAGACAGAGCAAAAGAGAGGGGGAGAAAGAGAGCGCAAAAGAGAGGGGGAGAGAGAGCAAAATAGAGGCGAAAGAGCAGAATAGAGGGAAGAGAGAGCAAAAGAGAGGGGAGAGAGAGAGAGCAAAAGAGAGGGGGAGAGAGAGCAATAGAGAGGGATGGAGAAAGAGAGCAAAAGAGAGGGAAGATAGACAGAGAAAAAGAGAGGAGGGAGAGAGAGCAAAAGAGAGGGATGGAGAGAGAGCAAAATAAAGGAGAGAGAGACAGAGCAAAAGAGAGGGGGAGAGAGCGTAAAAGAGAGGGGGGAGAAAGAGGGCAAAAGAGAGGGGGAGAGAGAGAGAGCGCAAAAGAGAGGGGTAGAGAAAGCGCAAAAGAGAGGGGGAGAGAGCGCAAAAAACAGGGGGAGAGAGAGAACGCAAAAGAGGGGGGGAGAGAGAGAGCGCAAAAGAGAGAGAGAACATAAAAGAGAGGGAGGAAAGAGAGCACAAAAGAGAGGGGAAGAGAGAGAAAAGAGAGGGAGGGGGAGAGAACAAAAGAGAGGGGGGGAGAGAGAGCAAAAGAGAGGGGGGAGAAAGCAAAAGAGAGGGGGAGAGAGGGAGCAAAAGAGAGGGAGGAGAGAGAGAGCAAAAGAGAGGTGGAGCGAGACAGAGCGCAAAAGAGAGGGGGAGAGAGGGCAAAAGATAGGGGGGAGAGCGCAAAAGAGAGGGGGAGAGAGCGCAAAAGAGAGGGGGAGAAAGCACAAAAGAGAGGGGGAGAGAGAGAGCAAGGGGTGGGACCGCTGTACTGCAAAAAATGGCCCATGTGTACAGGCTTTAGGACTAGTTATTAATAATTAACCTTTTTACAGTTTTAAAATGTATCATATATTGGATAATGAAATATTTTCTGCTTATTTTTGTATAAAGTTAACAATGGTGCAAAATGGAAAAAATTAAAGGTTCATAATAGTCAAAATTTACATGTTTCTAATTCGTTGGAGCATGTAATTTTAAGACTATCAAACTTGCCCTGCTGTGCGTTTAAAGTTATATATTATCAGACTATATTTTATTGGAAAACATAAGTGTTGAATCTTAAATCTTGGGGCTAGATTACAAGTGGCGTGCTAAATTATTGCACTCCCGCAAACGGGCAAATTTACCCGTTTGCAAGAGCGCAATAATTAACCAGCGATTACAAGTGGCTGCTTATTAATAAAAAAAACTGCGCTAGTCACTTTTGGGGTTTTAAAGTTGGCGGGAGTGGGGTGTTAGTAAAAAACGGCACTGAAATGTGCCTCTACATTGTTGTCTATGAGAACTGTGTGTTCCCATAGACCGCAATGTAAATATATATGTATATGATTATATGCATATTTATTTATGTGTTAATATGTGTATATACACATATTAACACACACTATATATGTATATATTCATATACATATATGTTTAAAAATGCTGCCCATCACTGCGCTACTAACCTCCTTTGCTGCACAAAGTTCTAATGCTGTTTTTTTAATGCAATGCTTCATAGCTCACATTTGTCTTGCAATTAACTTGTAATACCAGCACATTATCGTGCGCTGGTATTGAAAAGTAGAGTGCTAATATCACTTGCATGAAAGCGATATTTAGCGGTCCACTTGTACTCTGGCCCTTGGTGTTTTGCAAATGCGAACTGATGCTAAATGCTAAAATCATTAAATGTTTGATTGCAAAGTTAACAAAATGACACCTCATACGCTACTGCTTACTATGTCAAATGCTGTGTGCATGTTTTTGACAGCAATATTTTGATTTAAGTATTCAGATTCTTATTCCTTTTTTGCTGTTTACATTTCTAATAATGCTTTGAAACTACATCTTCTCGAAACTGTTAAAGTCTCCTCTTATTTCATGCTGTTTTGATAACCAAGAGCCTAGGGCCAATTTCATCACTGGTTATAAAATGGCAAACAGGTCAGTGCTTACACATGAATCATTCTCTTTTGTATGTCTGCATTTTCCTTTTCAAACTGTATGAAGTTACCATCTGTGCTCAAAAAATAAAAGTGTGTTATTTTAAAAATAAGTGTAATGAACATAATTTGTTCTATGTTTCCCCTGCGTTTCTATTCTATGCCACCATGAGAAAGTGTTTTCATTAGAAACGGAGTGCATGTAGTAATCTCTGCACGCAATGTCTGCAATGAGCAGCAACCAATAAAAAGCCACGTGCAGAAATCCAATAGCTTTCTTGTTGCTAAGGTATATTCCTGCAGAGGCAGATTTAAAGCTACATTCCTATAATAGATAAATATATCTGCTGTATATATGTGTTTATATATACTTAAAAAAAATCTAAAATTGGATTAGAGAAATTATGAAAATCTATTAAAAAAAAAAAATAAGCTACTATTTCTTAAAAGGAAAGGATTTCTGTAAGGTTACCCTTGGAGCAATATTTGTGTTATAAAGAAAATTATATTATAGGAACAGCAGTGATTTATAGGTTATGCTACATATTTTGTTATCTCTGGTTAATGCTTCCATTAGCTTTGTGAAAAATGTTCACATAACTGCATTGCAGCAGTGGTTTAGCCAAAAAACTCCTATAATAGATAAAAAGAAAAGTGAGACAGTTAAGAAAAAAAGATTTGTTATTTTGCTTTACAAAACAACTAGAATGATAATGCCCTATGTCCTAAAATTCACAAAAAAATATTGCTAGAAACTTATAAAGGTAAATGCTGCAGCTCACATAAATTTACATGAAACTGTGCTAGGACATCCATACATAGAAAAAAAATTCCTATGGCCACTTATACACCTTCACTGTGCTATTGGCGCCATTTGATAAATACTTGGACAGTTGGAATGAGTGCTTGAGATGAAGGCAAGACCATGTTTGAAATTTGTAGATCACTGCTTTAGACATATTTTTCACAGATTTATTAGTGAGTGTTCCTACCAATAACATCAATAGTTGTGTGTTGTGCACAGTACGTGAAAGCTTGCATATGAAACAAAAATCTTTCAATTACAACAGCAGCAAGATAGAAGCTTGAAGCATGTTAATGTAAACGTAAAATAGTTGCAAGTCTGTTTTGTTATGGGAAAGTAACCTTGCTGGATAGTAAAAAGGGTGTCTCAGAGACCTAGTAGACACGAATGAGGGTCTGAAATGGCATTCATGGGAAGGGATTGGGATTTTTCCTCTACACTAAAGACTAACATGCAGAATTCTTAAAGGGACATTAAACACTTTGAGATGGTAACATAAAATGATAAATTGTATATAAAAAAACAACTCTGCAATATACTTTCATTATTTATTTTGTCCTCTTTGCCTGTAATTCCATTCTGAAATTGTGAGCTTTTCAGTTCCTGTTAAAAATGGAAGTGCAGAACACTGTTAAATCCAGCACAATCATTGGCTGCACACTCTAGTGACCTATTTATAACTGACCCTAATTGGCCACAGCAGAGAAGGTAACACAAGTTACAACATGGCAGCTCCCAGTGTTTTATAGACACTAAAACTTTACACTTATTTTGTCACTTTTTAAACAACTAATGAAACTTTAAAAAATACATCTACATGTTAGTCATGGACTAATCTTTTCTTTGAATGCATCATTCTATCTAGCATTTATTTAGTGTTTAATGTCCCTTTAAAGAGTCACTGCCGTATCCTGCTATTGCAAAATTTCCTATTTCTCTTGTAAGGTGTATCCAGTCCACGGATCATCCATTACTTGTGGGATATTCTCCTTCCCAACAGGAAGCTGCAAGAGGATCACCCACAGCAGAGCTGTCTATATAGCTCCTCCCCTAACTGCCACCTCCAGTCATTCTCTTGCAGCTCTCGACAAGCATGGAAGCAGTTAGAGAGATGTGGTGTAATTTAGTTGTTTTTTCTTCAATTCAAAAGTTTGTTATTTTCAAATGGTACCGGAGTTGTACTATTTTGGTCTCAGGCAGAAAATAGAAGAAGAGTCTGCCTGTGGTCTTTGATGATCTTAGCAGGTTGTAACTAAGATCCATTGCTGTTCTCACACATAACTGAAGAGAGAGGTAACTTCAGCTTGGGGAATGGCGTGCAGGGTATCCTGCTATGAGGTATGTGCAGTTTAAATTTTTCTAGAGAAATCAATATGCTAGAAAATGCTGTTGATACCGAATTTATCTGAGGTAAGCCTGATTACAGTGATTTAATAACAAATAGTATCATGCTTGCTGTTAAAGGTAATACCCTTATTATTTTTTCAACTACTGAAATATAAAACGTTTGCTGGAAGTGCTTAAACGTTTTTTTTTTATGCATTTTTGGTGATAAAACTTTATTGGGGCCCAGTTTTTTTCCACATGGCTGGCTAAAATTGCCTAGGGATAGTTTTGTTAGGCCTCTCACTGTGTATACATGAGTGTGAGGGGCCTAATTCGCGCCTAAATGCACATTACCTTTTGCAGACTGAGAAATCCAGTTTCCCTGAAGGAGTCCCCTGAATGCTTAGGACCTCTCTGAACGGTTTTGGTGCTTTCCAAAGTCAATTGTATGGGAAGGTAGGGCCACAGCAGAGCTGTGGCAGTTTATGGTGTCTGTTAAAAAACGTTTATTTCGTTTTTTTTGATCCGTTTTTGAAACTAAGGGGTTAGTCATCCATTTTCAAGTGGGTGCAATGCTCTGTTAGTCTATTATACACACTGTAAAAATTTCGTTCTTCAAGGGGTTCCGTTTGAACATCTTCATTCCATACATATCAAGCTTTTATCTTGGAAAGTTTTGTTTTTGGTAGCTATTTCCTCGGCTCGTAGAGTTTCCGAGTTATCTGCCTTACAGTGTGATTCCCCTTATCTGATCTTCCATGCAGATAAGGTAGTTTTGCGTACCAAACCTGGGTTTCTTCCTAAGATGGTATCTAATAAGAATATCAATCAGGAGAATGTTGTTCCGTCACTGTGTCCTAATCCTTCTTCAAAGAAGGAACGTCTATTACACAATCTTGATGTGGTTTGTGCTTTAAAGTTTTATTTACAAGCTACTAAAGATTTTCGTCAAACATCTGCTTTGTTTGTTGTTTACTCTGGGCAGAGGACAGGCCAAAAGGCTTCGGCAACTTCTCTTTCGTTTTGGCTAAGGAGTATAATACGCTTAGCTTATGAGACTGCTGGCCAGCAGCCTCCTGAAAGGATTACAGCTCATTCTACTAGAGCGGTAGCTTCCACATGGGCTTTTAAAAATGAGGCTTCTGTTGAACAGATTTGCAAGGTGGCGACTTGGTCTTCGCTTCATACTTTTTCAAAGTTTTATAAATTTAATACTTTTGCTTCTTCGGAGGCTATATTTGGGAGAAAGGTCTTACAGGCAGTGGTGCCTTCTGTTTAAGTACCTGCCTTGTCCCTCCCTTCATCCGTGTCCTATAGCTTTGGTATTGGTATCCCACAAGTAATAGATGATCCGTGGACTGGATACACCTTACAAGAGAAAACATAATTTATGCTTACCTGATAAATTTATTTCTCTTGTGGTGTATCCAGTCCACTGCCCGCCCTGTCATTTTAAGGCAGGTATATTTAATTTTAAACTACAGTCACCACTGCACCCTATGGTTACTCCTTTCTCTTGTTTGTCTTCGGTCGAATGACTGTAGGTGGCAGTTAGGGGAGGAGCTATATAGACAGCTCTGCTGTGGGTGATCCTCTTGCAGCTTCCTGTTGGGAAGGAGAATATCCCACAAGTAATGGATGATCCGTGGACTGGATACACCACAAGAGAAATAAATTTATCAGGTAAGCATAAATTATGTTTTTTCTTTTTTTTAGGTTTTACAAGTTTTATAAAGGTTTTTTCCCCACACATTTTTATTCAATTGCTCTGCAACATTTTAAAGAGATTTTAGTGATGCTGATATTCTTCACAGTGGGGATTTTTTTTTTAATATTTATAATTAATTTATTAAAGCAGAGAATATAAACTTTATCGCAGAATGGTGACAAATAAGCCAGCATTTCTGAATTGCTCAACTGGAGTACAGATTTATTAAAAAGGTTCAATCACTTAATGGGACAGTAAGGTCATGGTTTAGATAGAGTATGCAATTTTAAAAAAAATTGTAATTTAATTTTGTTACCACATTTGCTTTATTCTCTTGATATCCTTTGTTGAATAGTAAACCTAGGTAGGCTCATAGGGGCTCAGGAGCATGCATGTCTCTTTAGTACTCAATGGTAGTGATGTCCCGAACTGTTCGCCCATGAACGGTTCACATCGAACATAGGTTGTTCGCGTTCGCGTTTGTGGGCGAACACATGGCGATGTTCGATCCGCCCCTATGTGTCATCATTGTGGAAACTTTGACCCTTTATGTCACAGCCGCCTGACACATTAGAGCCAATCAACATCAGACACTCCCTCACAGACACTCCCAGCTACTCGGAATCCGTCATTTTAGACTCATAACGACCTTGCTTTTTTAATGAGAGGACGTGTTGTGTTTTTGCTCCTGACATTAATAGGAAAAACATAGCTAGGCTAGTGTATTTACAGTCCAGAAGGACTCCACTCATCTCTGCTGCAAGCACAGCACCCCAAAAAGCCCTTTTTAGGGCTATATTTCGTGCCGTTTTTTTTTTTTTTTTTTTTATTAGCATTTGCCTGGCTTTCAGCTGTGTGTTTAAGGCTCACATCATATGCTGTGACTACTGCACCACTGATATCTCCCTAACAACATTAGTTTAAATTTAACTAACCCAAAAATATAATTATTTTTCTAGTGTAATTTTTTTTCATTTTCTATCAGGCCAGTGTCACACAGCATATACTCTGGTTCATTGCTCTGTGCCAGCCAGCAGTGTTAATATCCGTTTATAACATTATTTTTAATTTAAAAAAAACCCACAAAAAAATATTTTTCTAGTGTAATCTAATTACATTTACTATCATGCCTGTGTCTGTCAGGCTCACTCAGCATTAATATACCTCTTTTTTTTCCAGTCTTTTGGTTAATTGGTCTGTGCCAGGCAGCCACCCAGCACTCATATCTATTTTTCTTTCACCTTAATTTTAATATAAAAAAAAAAAAAAGTTTAAATTTGTTTGCTAGTGTAATCTAATATAATTTTCTATCCGGCCTGTGTGTTTTGCTGACATAGAGAGCCTACTGTGTTAACTTGCTGCCCTCCCTAGTCTATGAGCCACGACTCATATGTGTTTAAACCTTTTTTTAATCCCCCCCCCAAAAAAATAATTTCAATCATTTTTCTAGTGATTATTAGAATTTATTAGGGTAATTATATATCTAACAAATCTATCTATTTCTCTTCTATCGATTCTATCTAACTATCAATCTATGTATATCTATCTATCCTATCTATCACTATCAATCTATCTTCTGTCCGGGATGTTTTGAGACAGCCACTTTGGGAATGTTAGTTGATTTAGACCCATTATGGCTTAAAAGCAGACTCTGCATCAACTATGTAATTTTCCATGGGAGTTTTGCCAGGGATCCCCCTCCAGCATGCAACAGTCCAGGTGTTAGTACCCTTGAAACAACGTTTCCATCACTATTGTGGCCAGAAAGAGTCCTTGTAGGTTTTAAAGTTCACCTGCCTATTGAATTCAATGGCGGTTCACGCGGTTCGCGCGTTCGCAAACAATACCAGAAGTTCGATTCCGCGGTTCGCGAACCGAAAATTTTAGGTTCGCGACATCACTACTCAATGGCAGAAGTGTTTGCAATAATGTAGTTCATTGCTAAAAACAATGTTCCAAAACACTGCTGCCATAGAGTACTAAAGAAATGTGCACACTTCTCATCCCCTACGAGCCTAACTAGGTTTATACTTTAACAATGGATACTAGAGAACAAAGCAAATTTGATACTAGACGTAAATTGAAAAGTTGTTTAAAAGTGCATGCTCTAACTGAATCATGAAAGTTTAACTTTGACTTTACTGTCCCTTTAAGCTAAACTACTGTATACTAGACTTGTTCAGCCAAGAAAATGTAATTTTGGATGAAATTTTCATTCTGAATATTCGTTGGCTGCACTATTCAGTATTTGTTTGGTTCAAAACAAAACAAATACTGAATTTTAGCTAAACATTTACATTTGTTTTTGTTAAAACAAATGTAAATGTTTCAAAGCTACAGGTAAAAAGTTCACCTGTAGCTACAATACCTTGATGCGCTCTGTAGAGTGTGCTAAGCTGATCCTCGTCTTGCCAAAGCCCTTCAGCGCGCTCAACTCCCTGGACCTGCTCTAAAGTTAATGCAGGTCCTGGGAACAGAGCACACTTTGGGGCCTATCTATCAAGCTCCGTATGGAACTTGAAGCCCTGTGTTTCTGGCGAGCCTTCAGACTCGCCAGAAACACCAGTTATGAAGCAGCAGTCTAAAGACCGCTGCTCCATAACCTGTCCACCTGCTCTGAAGAGGCTGACAGACATCGCCGCAATTCAACTCGATCGAATACAATCAGGTTGATTGACACCCCCTGCTAGCGGCCGATTGGCCGCGAATCTGCAGGGGGCGGCGTTGCACCAGCAGTTCACAAGAACCGCTGATCGGATCATGTCAGACAGACACATAATAAATAGGCCCCTAAGCCTCTTGTTAGCGTGGGCTCTGGCAAGAAGAGTATCTGGTTAGCACACTCTCCAGAGCTTGATAGGGTAAGTATTGTACCCCAATTTAAAGAAAACAAATAAATACTGATGAATTTTGTCAGTAGTTTTTCATTTTCTTTAAATTTTGCTGGTGCTTTCATTCGGATAATATCTGTATTTCGTTATGAGTGCACATCCCTACTGTATAACTATGAAAAAAAGTTATGAAATAGCGGAATGTTTGGAGACCACAATAACCTTGACACCCTATACTGTGTCTTGAATTTGAGAAAATCACTATATTAAATAGGATAAATGTGATTAGCATTTGTTGTGCTACATTTTTATGAACAATAAAGAAAAAAAAATAATCCTGATACAGCATTTAACACTTTCATTGCTAAGTCATTTCACTCCCCTGTGCTATATTTGTATTTAGTTGTTTGATACACATTTTTACATCAATTTCACAATTTTATTTTCTGGTAGGTACCCACTAGACATGTGCGATTTGTTTCGTATCGATTCGGAAATTCGTCCGAATTCGTTAAATTCAGAGATTCGGATCGATTTCGAATTTCCGAATTAAAATAGTGCCGAATCTACCGAATAAATCCGATTTAGTTCGGATTTATTCGGTAAATTCGGATGACCATGGATTACACTAGTATTGTACAGTATATTAGGTTATATCACTCTGCTATGGGTTACACCTAATATACAGTACATAATACTAGTCTAATACACAGCATATCCCACCTAACACATACCGAAATTCCGAATTTCCAAACCGAATCGAACCGAACCGAATCCAGCCCAATTTATTCGAATCCGAATGAATCCAAAACAAATCCAAAATGAATTAATTCGAATTTTTCTGAATTCTAATCGATCAGAACCAAAATTCGAAAAAATTCGAATCGTTCCGAACCGAAACAAATTTTTCGATCATGCACAAGTCTAGTACCCACACTAATCAAACCTCTTTTTCTTCAGCAGGTCATTCACTTTTAGAAGATATTCTATAATGGTGTATCTATATAGTATAATTAAAAAAGAAATTATAATAATAACTGAAAATGTTAGGAATTTTTTTTTATTATTTTTGCCACTTAGCCACATCTTGCCAATTATGCAGAGAATTATTATTATTATTATTATCGGTTATTTGTAGAGTGCCAACAGATTCCGCAGCGCTATAAACATATTCAGAATACAAGAATTTATTTACATTTATAGGGATCAGACGGGTAGAGGGTCCTGCCAAGAGTCGCACTGTTGTAGTCAGCTCTAAAGAAGGTGATCTACAAACAGCATGGCTCTTAGGCTTACATGCTAAGTGGGTTCAAGGGGATAGCAATGGAGGAGAGGAAACTGTAAAGAAAGTTAGTGTAGGTTGTATGCATCTCTGAACAGTAGAGTCTTTAGGGAGTGCTTGATGTTTTCAAAACTAGGGGAGAGTCTTGTGGAGCAAGGCAGAGAGTTCCACAAGATGGGAGCCAATCTGGAGAAGTCCTGTAAGGAAGAGTGTGAGGAGGTAACAAGAGAGGAGGAGGTTATGAGCAGAGCGAAGGGGACGGGAGGGAGAGTATCTGGAGACAAGGTCTGAGATATAGGGGGGGGCAGTGCAGTTGAGGGCTTTGTATGTCAGAGTGAGAATTTTGTGTTTAATCCTGGAGGCAAGGGGAAGCCAGTGAGGTGGTGGGAGGTGGGGGTGGGCGGAGAACGGTATTGAATGTGGAGAACAGACGTGCTCCACCCTACATCTCAGACTTTGTCTCCAGATACTCTCCCTCCCGTTTTGGATACTCTACCTCTCTTGTTTTGGATATCAACTTTCCTGCTTCCCTACTCTGCGTGGAATGATTCCTGTTTGCCACTGGAGAGCAGTCAGCTTGGCAGCTGAGAAGTTCCAGCCTGTCTTTCTTGCACCTAGGGGTGCTGTAGATATGTAAGTTTGATACACCCTATCTCTCTGTAGAGAATGAGGAGATATACAACATAAGATACACTTTTAAATTAATCAAAATTCAGATTAATCAAAGGGAAATCACTCACCTACTAATGGCAGGTGTATAAGACCCCTGGAAATCACCTATTAATTACAAATGTATCTATTTGGAGAAAGGGGCTCTCTATTAGCTCCATGCCCCCACCCAATAGAAATGAAATGGTTTCTAGTGTTGCAGTTGATCACCGTTTTTCATGGTTGTCAGCTGCATTTTATGGATATATCTGAAATAGGGTAGTCTGCTCTAACAAATGCATTGACTTGTCTTTTTCAACAGTTGCTTTATTAAATCTCTTAATATACTTGAAAATCTCTATTATATCCCTAACCTCTCTCCACTAAGCTATCCATATTAAGTCTTTGAAGTTTTTCCTTGCTAAAATCATTTTTTGGAGCATGTGCAATTTTTAGTAACCCTCCTTTGAACAGTTTACATTATTATTTATATTACTGCTGGAGATTTAGGGCACAATTCTAAAATGGTCTCTGGGCTGGTGAGATTCTCTAAGAATGCTCACCAGTCCTTTTATTTCCCTGTTGGAATCATATAAAGCCACTTTTTACCCTGAAAACAGTGTGTCTCACTAAGGGGCGTTTTTCATATGTAGAGGAGATGCATACATTACAAAAGTGCACAACGAAAATCGTAATTTAAAATCATACAAAACAAATAATCTAACCATTCACACGAAAATACACAGGGAAAATTCTATTGTTAAGGTGCATCAAAAATCGTAACAAGATTGTTCACCAAAAATAGCATTTTATCAAAAAAGTAAAAATTTGTAGGTAAATTACACAGGAATAAATTCTAACTATGCATGGCATAAATCGTAATTTAAGTACACTGTGCAAAAACAAAATAAGGAAATTCGTACAAAAAATTACAAAATACGTAATTGTGTACGTTCTGCTGCTGACATTGACATTCACCTAGATTACGAGTTTTGCGCTATACCGGGGGGGGGGGCATAAATAACGCAATAAAATGAGCGGTACCACACTTTCCATAGAGCTGCCATTAAGAGTTACTGAAAACCTTCTTGTGCTGTGCGTTAAAGTGCCATAAAACAGGTTGAGATCTTTGCATATCCTAAAAGGGCTAAATAATTAAAAAATAGTTTGCATAAAAAATTGTTTAAAAATTGTTGGCAAGTATTTTAAAATAATTTACAAAAATAAGCAAAGATACTTACAGTATCTTACAAAAGTGAGTACACCCCTCACATTTTTGTAAATATTTTATTATATCTTTTCATGTGACAACACTTAAGAAATTACACTTTGCTACAATGTACAATGTACAAAGTAGTGAGTGTACATATATTAATGCCTGTCTAAATCGTTGGCAACAAAAGTGAGTACACCCCTAAGTGGAAATGTCCAAAAAAACACCCTCTAACCTACAATAAACTACCAATAGGCCTTAAAAGGGCCTTTTGTAGGGCATTACCCTAAATTAAACTGCTCTTTTACATTAAAATATTACAGCCAATAGGATTTCAGTAGCTCTCATCCTATTGGCTGATTTGAAAATGTCAGCCAATAGGAATACAAGGTGCCCTTTTTTTAAACGGGTACCTTGCATTCAAGCTTCAGTGTACGGTGCTGATCGTATGAAGAGGATCCTCCACGCTGGATGTCCACGCCACCAGCAATGATGCTACGGGACTCCACAGCTCCGCGACACTGGGATGAAAATAGAAGATGGTCCCACGATGAAGGAAGATGTCGTCGCCTGGATGAAGACTTCTCGCCGCCTGGATGAGGATGGATAACCGGACTTCAGGAACCATTAGTAGATATTATGGGGTTAGTGTTAGTTTTTGTTTTATATTTTTTTGGGTGTTTTTTTTTTTAGATTAGGGATGGGCACTGTAAAAGAGCTGAATGCCCTTTAAGGGCAATGCCCATACAAATGCCCCTTTAGGGGCAATGAGTAGCTTAGGAATTTTTTAGACTTAGGTTTTTCATTTTGAGGGGTCGGTTGGGTGGGTTTTTTTACTTTTAGGGGGCGATTTTTAATATTTTAATGTAATAGAGCTGTTTAACTTATGGCAATGCCAAACAAAAGGCCATTTTAAGGGCTATTGGTAGCTTATTGTTGGTTAGGGAGTGTTTATTTTGGGGAAGGTTTTTTATTTTTATATGGCTATTAGATCAGGTGTAATTGTTTTTATTTTTGATAATTTCATTTATAATTTTTTGTAATCTTAAAGTTTTTTCATTTTTGGTAGTATTATTTTTTTTAAAAATTTGTAATTTAGGTTTTTTAATTGGTATTTTTTTATTTAATTAGAATAGTTATGTTAGGTTAATTTATAGTTTTTTTTTTATTATTATTTCACAGGTAAGTTTTTATTTATTTAAAGATAGTTATATTGCAACTTTTAATTTAAAGTTAGGGGGTGTTAGGTTTAGAGGTTAATAGTTTAATTTAGTGTTTTGCGATGTTGGGGTCCAGGGGTTTAGGGGTTAATAGCTTTATTTAGTGTCGGCAATGTCGGGGAGCGGCAGATTAGGGGTTAATAGGTTTAGTTTATTTTTTAGCGGTATAGCCGTACTGCTAAACTCCTAAAATAGGCCATTAGTTGTAGTACCATTACATTGCTTACCAAATTTAATTTAATCTGAATTATTCCCAAATTCCATTCTTTTTTTTTAAATCTGTAATTAACCTTTTTGTTTTTTCTCCCAAAACTTTTTTTGCACTTCCATATTGTTAAATTGTTGTTTAATATCATTGCTTATTTGATATAATCTTGGAACATCAACTCTGTTGCAAACTCAAACTCACTAGCAATAACACTGACCCCTGAGGAACAACCACTATTAAGCATACCTTCCTTTAAATGCAATTAATTAAAGCATTATTAGATATATTACAAGTGGAGCTCTAGTGATAAAGTCCATGATAACCAATATCGCTGGAACGTGCTGCCATTAGCACGCACTAACTGTGCTCAAAGTAAAATTTCTATGCGACTTTGCTCGAGTGCATCCTTTACTTTGAATGGATATCGCGACCACGCTAATTTGCACTGGTATTACAAGTGGAAAGTTAGAGTTTGTTCTTATACAGCTCTGGAAAAAATAAGAGACCACTGCAAAAGTATCAGTATCTTTGGTTTTACTAATTATAGGTAATTGTTTGAGTAAAATTTATTTTTTTATTTTATTCTATAAACTGCTGACAACACTTCTCCCAAATTCCAAATAAAAATATTGTAATTTACAGCATTTGCAGAAAATTACAACTGTTTTCAGATCTCGAATAATGCAAAGAAAACCAGTTAATATTAATTTTTAAAGAACCCAGTACTAATGATTTAACTCTCTCTCTCTGTCTCTCTCTCTCGCCAATATTAGTGGAGGGCACTGTATGTATATGCAATATATATATATATATATATGTATATATATATATATATATATATATGTATATATATTCATATAGATATATAGGAATAGATATATATTACACAAAAATAAATACTTATAAATAAATAAATATGTATATATAAATAAATAAAACATTTATTCTATGTGAAGAACATTGGAATGTAAATTATTCATAACTGCCTTTGGGCTTGGTGGCCCTTTGTTGTCTATACTAAAGCCAGCATTCTGTACAATTAATATAGCCCAAATCAACACAGTTAGGGCTAGATTACAAGTGAGATGCAAATGTTTTTGCGCAAGCAGTATTATGTTTTTGTGAGCCTTTTTAATTGCGCTGATATTAAAAGCTGATATTAAAATTTTAATGAAATCGTGATTGCGCTAGTTACGCTATAATCCTTACCGCAATCTTAGAGCTGTGGTTAACTGATTTCCGAAACAAAAAAGTTGCACAAAGCACTTAAAAAATACAAGTACAGTTACAGTCATGTTAACACTGTCTAATAAAAATTATTAAATAAATAAATATATATATGTATACATATACGTATATTAAAGGGATAGGAAAGTCAAAATTAAACTTGCATGATTCAGATAGAGCATGTCATTTTAAGACACTTTTAAATTCACTTCTATTTTCAAATGTGCTTCATTCTCTTAGTATCCCTTGTTGAAAAAGAATACGCACATATAATACACTAGTGGGAGCTGCTGCTAATTGGTGCCTGCACACATTTGTCTCTTGTGATTGGCTAACTAGATGTGTTCAGCTTCCTGCCAGTAGTGTAATGCTTTCCTTCAGCAATGGATAACAAGAGAATGAATCAAATTTGATAATAGAAGTAAATTGGAAAGTTGTTTAAAATTGTATGTTCTATCCAAATCATAAAAGAAAATGTTTGGGTTTACTATCCCTTTAATGTATTTATATGTGTATACAGACATATACAGTAAATCAAATAAGGTGACACGCTCCTTGTGCATAATATTAAACGTAGCTTTTATTCGCCTTGTTAAAAGAATATATACAGCAGTCAATTCTTGTAGGATACTAGATAGCATAGCACACTGGCTTACGCGTTTCGGGCGTTGCCCGTAATCATAGCCTGTTAATGTGCACTATCAGGTTACCTTAAAAACCCCTTACTTCATACTGATTGGTTAAAACTTAATTAGCACTATCCTAGTATTTACACAACATACACCAGCACTATTATACATAAACACTGTTGAAACATATTTGACAGAGAGATATTTGTTGCTAAACCCCTACTTCCGTTGGCTCCGATCTAAAGTTTAAAGTTTAAATATAGACTTAGAATATTTCAATGCATGTGAGACATACTCCTTGTCTAATCCAAACTTGGCCATAGGAGTCTATAATATATTAACCAATTATTTCATGTCAGACCAGTTTGTACTTCACTTGCATCAGTTAATTAACACATGTTTTTATGCAATGCACTATAAAATATAGTCAAGTAAGCAGATATGCCAGTATTCTTTAGCAACATTTATAGGCAAAGTTGGCTCAGACATCTCATTATACATTAGCGATTACATTGGTGAATATGTACACTCCAAGGACCAATATTTATCTTTAATTAATAAGTAAATAGTAAACTTACCCATAAGAAGTAACTTAAGTCCTAAGTGACTAGCTATTTTAATCTTCAACATTTATAGACTCTGGATATATCAACTTTTACCTGTAGGATATATTTCAAATATAATAGTATTAGAAGATCATTATAACTTTAAAATGAGACATGATTAAAATACATTAAAAAACCTAAAACTTAGAGAGCCTAGTGGAGTTGGGGATCCTTTTGTAATATTGTAATTCAGGATATATGGAGTCAGTCACTGGACAATGTATGCTTAAACATATAACAAAGTCTGACTCCCCAAAGTGCAGGATAATCATTAATTTTAAAATTATGCATTTTGGATTTTAAATAATACATCACATTAATGATACCCAAAAGCAATGAAAACCTGTCCTTTTTGGGGATACCCTGTAGATCAGCTGGACATCTACGGTACCCTTGTATATTAGTAAATCAGAACTTGGGAAATTATTGTTATTTACATTTATGGAACATTTCATCTGGAAAAATTCACTATTCCTCACCAAAATTATATGTGTATGTAATGATGTGCAAAATTATTCCCAAAAATGAATAATGTCATATTTTGAATTGAGACCTAGTGGATGTCTCGTCTGAAGTTTGAACATCCAAAAGATCTCCCTTTTGGCTAGAAGCTTGTCCACATCTCCCCCTCTATTCGACACCTTGACCTGTTCTATGGCACACCATTTCATGGTGCTTAAGTTTCCATTGTGTATTTCAAAAAAGTGTTGAACGAGGGGGGTTGAGGACTTGCCTCTCTCCAGAGTGGAGAGGTGTTCTCTGATTCTTTATTTAATGTCTCTCGATGTAAGTCCTATGTACTGGACTTTACATCTAGTACATCGGATCATATAAATCACGTTTTTTGACATGCAATTCATCAATGATTTTATTGGATAAACTTCTCCTGTCACACATGACCTAAATTCCCTGGTTTTATCCAGATAATCACAAGGTTTACATTTGTTGTGTCCACAACTATACATTCCTCTACTGCTAAGCCAAGTATTGGTGTTACCAGCTTGTTGTTTTAGTAAAGTGGGTGATAGTAAATTCCCCAGAGTGGGACTTCTCCTGGAGCTACATCTAACTCCCTCTTTAACCAATTCTGTTAGTTTATCGTCCACTGCCAGAAGGGGAAAGTGTTTCTTAATAATCTGTGTAATCTGCTGATATTGAGAGCTATAGCTCGTCACAAAATTAACACCTTTAAAGTTTCCTTGTGTTTTCTTTTCATTCTTGAAAAGACTTTCTCTGCATATCTCATTGCATTGTGTTCTGGCTCTAGTAATGACATTCTTCTGGTATCCTCTCTCCTTGAGTCTGACTACTAATTCATCAGCTTGTTTGTTATACTCTGTATCTTGTGTACAGTTGAGTTTCAGGCAAATTAATTCACCTTTAGCTACAGCGGCTGCTGTTTGTTTGGGATGACAACTACTCCCATGTAAAAGGGAATTCCCTGATATTGGTTTCCTGTATGTTTTAGTTGTAATACGTCCCTGTTTTGTGCCTGTTAGAGTTAGATCAAGATAGTTTATATTGGTTAATTGTAACTCAAAGGTAAAGGTAAGTCCTACAGTGTTTGTGTTGAGGTAGTCTACAAAATCAGAGATTAGATCATTAGACCCCCTCCATATAAAGAGGAGGTCATCTATATACCTCTTATACATGACTATCTCAGATTTGAAAGTATTTCTATTTACAAAGATGTGGGAATGCTCCCACCAACCTAAAAACAGGTTGGCGTATGAGGGGGCAAACTTTGCCCCCATCGCAGTCCCACATCTCTGGAGATAGAACACCCCCTCAAAGAGGAAAAAATTGTGCGTTAAGAGAAATTTTGTTATTTTGAGTACAAATTGTTGAAACTCCTGAGTATAATCTGTATAATATTGTAAATAGAATCCAATTGTCTTAAGACCCTCTGTATGGGGTATGGAAGAGTATAGTGATACCGCATCCACTGTGATCCACTTGTATGTGTTACTCCACTCTATTTGATCCATGATAGTTATGATATGTTTAGTGTCCCGTACATGTGATTGTAATGTAGTTACTAGAGGCTGTAAGATGGAGTCTAGCCATTGTGACAAGTGCTCGGTCAATGAACCTATGCCACTCACAATTGGTCTAACTTTAACCTGATGTAAAGATTTGTGTGTTTTTGGTAAATGATGAAAAAGAGGAATTTTAGGGTTTTGGACCATAATGTAATTTGCTGTTTTTGTATCAAAAAAGCCCTCTTCAATACCCTGGTCTACAATATGTGACAGTTCTTTGGTAAATGTTTTTGTAGGGTTACTGGCAAGTACCGAATAGTTGTCCCTATTCCTTAATTGCCTATTGGCCTCCTCTATGTAATCCTTTCTGTCTAGTATTGCTACTGTCCCACCCTTGTCAGAGTTTTTAATGACTATTTCCATGTTCTCTTGAAGGCTCTTTAACGCCTGTTTTTCTGATTTAGTGAGATTTGATTTGGTTGGTCTGCTGGTCATCTTTAAAGCCAAAAGGTCAGTTTCTATCCTATTGAAAAAGGTTTCAATAATGTTTCCTCTGGAGTGTATTGGATAGAAATCTGACTTTGGTTTAAAAGAGGCCCCTTTGTGAGTTCAGCCTTCTATATGCCTCATGAAATATATGTTGGCTTTAGAAGGTTATTGATAAGAGACACGAGGGGACAGCACATATTGAATACTACTTACTACAGCCTCTACAGCATCTAAAAGACTGACATAAACTTTCATTTGACTGTCAAAAGGAACTTTTTAAACTGTTTCTTTACAAGTGGCACCTGCAATCCTAACTTAACCTGTTCTATACAGATATATATACACATAAATATACATGCACACACACATATAGACATATACAGTATCTAAGTGCATTAGAGCCCTTTACCATTACGTAGATGAAAATATGATAAAACATATTTATGAAATATTCATATTTAATAAAGATTTTAACTATGTATTTACTGTATTAATTTACATTTGCTAATGCGAATATGCTATGTTGTTTGCGGGGGATAGGTGTCAGTTTTTTTTTACAACAATTTGTTTTTCTTAATTGACTTCTAAGGGGAATGCGAAAATGCAATTGTGTTTGTGTGATAGTTGGGTGCTGTTTTTTTTGCGCAAAATAAGTTGTTTTTTTACGTAATATGAGAATAAGCCACAAAGCTTAACTCTAGCGATGTTTTTGCAATTTGCGAAAACACATTTTACTGCGCCACTTGTAATCTAGCCCTTAATAAATTATTTTGTTAAATGGGTCAGTGTCAAGCTTTAGAATCTAGATAAGCTTCATTTGACATTTTCTGTGTCAAAATATTTGCATTATAAATAAATTCAAAATGAGCATCATTATGGCATTGTGGAATCCTGATGGGCTACTATGAATGTCAATATTTATGAGTATGCTTGACCAACCACATTTCTGTACATCTACTGGATGAAACCTCTACACCAGTAAAAATTGGGCTATTTTCTGTATTAGTTCCTCTTTTATAATAATTCACCTCCAATAGAAAAATCTCTAAAACTGAGGAAATTGACAAGTATTTTAGTTTACTTTTATTAAAAAAAAACAAAAAACAGAAAAATAAAAAGAGACGCCAGAAAGAATTTGTTTAGAGATAATTAGCTATGAACAAAATTATTTGTACTACATTTTACATGGAAAAGGAATGGACCTTCATCATACTAATAGGAATAGATTTACCAGGAGTAAGTAACAAATATATGAAAAAAATCAAAGAAAGGTATAATTATTTCTACAGAAATTATATAAAAACATGTGTTGCTATAGAAATGCTGTAAAAGAGAAAAGGATACAGTATTAAAGAAATACTTGTATACTTTGCCCAGAGGACATTAGTAAACCTTCTTCTGTACTACTGCTGTGACAGTATGCTTGGCATATAGTCATAATACAACTTTTGAACCGAAGATGCCAATAAATTATTACCTTGAGGAAGTCACATTATTACCTTGGTAACACATATTATATAACAAAAACTTCTATGCAGAGTTCTGTTATGCATTCTATTTAAAAATGGAGTTGCCATATTACCATAGGTTACAGAAAAGGTTTGACAAATATGGGGGGGGGGGGTTAGTGAAAAAATATAAAATAAGAATGTGAATAGAATCTCTACAATTAGTCAGGTCAACCTAAATAAGTAAGGACATTAAATATACAATCACAATTAATATAACTGTCACTATGGTTGAACCGAAAAAGTTACTAGTCAGAAAAGAAAATGTTACTCGGTTATAGATAGATAGATAGATAAATAGATAGATTGATTGATTGATAGTAGGGATGTGCAGCGGAACAAAATGTCATTTTGGTTGTAATTTTCATAGTGAGGTTTGTTTCCTCGAATATTCATTCCTTGCACTATTCAGTTTTCGTTTTGTTTAAAATGAAACAAAAATCTAATTTTCGTTAAACATTTATATTAGTATTCTTTAAAACAAAGGTAAATATTTTGAAGCTACAGGTGAAAAGTTCACCTGTAGCTACATACTTACCTGAACGCACTCTTGAGAGCGCGCTAACCTGATCCTCTTCTTGCCAGAGCCCTGGCCGCGCTAAAAGAAGGCTTAGCAGTTCACCTCCCAGGACCTGAAAGAGAGAAATAGTTCAGCGTGACATCACCATCATTAAAACTAACCTCAAAAGTAAAGAGTAACCAATCACAAAAGTCGACCCATCAAAAGACTCCTGGAAGTACTTTTTCAAACATTTCTCTTTAGGACTTGGTGTTGGTGGAAGAAACTGTTGATTGTAAAGTGGTAGCTTTTTCATATTGCACACTGTCTTTTCCTTATCGTGGTTAAAGTAGATTGCCGTGGATGGTAGGTTTAATAATGGGACTTCATAAAAGGACTTGGATACTTGAGCTTATTGTTTGTAATTTAATTCTTTGGCAACCGATATCTATTATCTACGAATGATCAAAAGATTTGGGCCAGATTACGAGTGGAGTGCTGTAACTATCACTAACTCTACACTTACTCCACTAGACATAAGCTTTTTGTGCTTGCACGTTAACTTGATGTACACAAAGTTAGAATATCACAACTGCATTATCGTATTCTCCCATAGACTTAAATATAGTGCAAAAAGTGGGAAAAACACCTTACTCGCACTAACCCGAGTTATATATAAAATTTGACATTACAATGTCATAAACACATATTTCTTTATATATATATATATATATATACACAGTTGTGCTTATAAGTTTACATACCCTGGCAGAATTTATGATTTCTTGGCCATTTTTCAGATAATATGAATTATAACACAAAAACTTTTCTTTCACTCATGGTTAGTGTTTGGCTGAAGCCATTTATTATCAATCAACTGTGTTTACTCTTTTTAAATCATAATGACAATAGAAACTACCCAAATGACCCTGATCAAAAGTTTACATACCCTGGTGATTTTGGCCTGATAACATGCACACAAGTTGACACAAAGGGGTTTGAATGGCTATAAGGTAACCATCCTCACCTGTGATCTGTTTGCTTGTAATTAGTGTGTGTGTATAAAAGGTCAATGAGTTTCTGGACTCCTGACAGACCCTTGCATCTTTCATCCAGTGCTGCACTGACGTTTCTGGATTCTGAGTCATGAGGAAAGAAAAAGAATTGTCAAAGGATCTGTGGGAAAAAGGTAGTTGAACTGTATAAAACAGGAAAGGGATATAAAAGATATCCAAGGAATTGAGAATGCAAATCAGCAGTGTTCAAACTCTAATCAAGAAGTGGAAAATGAGGCGTTCTGTTTGATAACATACTGCATTCATATTGCTATCAAATTTCCTGTGCCTTTGTAGCTCACACATCTCCAAAACATCAGCGATCCACCTCCATGTTTCACAGTAGGAATGGTGTACCTTTCATCTTAGGCCTTGTTGACTCCTCTCCAAATGTAACGTTTATGGTTGTGGCTAAAAAGCTAAATTTTGGTCTCATCACTCCAAATGCCAGAAGGTTTGAGGCTTGTCTCTGTGCTGTTTGGCGTATTGTAAGCGGGATACTTTGTGGCATTTGCGTAGCAATGGCTTTCTTCTGGCGACTCGACCATGCAGCCCATCTTTCTTCAAGTGCCTCCTTATTGTGCATCTTGAAACGCACCAATCAGCTAATAGGATTGAGCTCGCATTCTATTGGCTATTCCAATCAGCCGATAGGATGAAAGCTCAATCCTATTGGCTGATTGCAACAGCCAATAGGATTTTTTCAACCTTAACTCCGATTGGCTGCTAGAATTCTATCAGCCAATCGGAATCTAAAGGACGCCATCTTGGATGACGTCATTTAAAGGAACCTTCATTCCGAAGAAGACATCATAAGAAGAGGATGCTCCGCGTCGGATGTCTTGAAGATGGAGCCGCTCCGCGCTGGATGGATGAAGATAGAAGATACCGTCTGGATGAAGACTTCTGCGGGCTTGGATGAAAACTTCGGCCGCTTGGATGAAGACTTCTGCCGGCTTCGATGAGGACTTCTGCCGCTTCGTTGAGGATGGATGTCGGCTCTTCAGAAACTGTAAGCGGATCTTCAGGGGTTAGTGTTAGGCTTTTTTAAGGGTTTATTGGGTGGGTTTTATTTTTAGATTAGGTTTTGGGCTTTTGAAAAAGAGCTAAATGCCCTTTTAAGGGCAATGCGCATACAAATACCCTTTTCAGGGCAATGGGGAGCTTAGGTTTTTTTAGTTAGGTTTTTATTTGGGGGGGTTGGTTGTGTGGGTGGTGGGTTTTACTGTTGGGGGGGTATTTGTATTTTTTATTTACAGGTAAAGAGCTGATTTCTTTGGGGCAATGCCCCGCAAAAGGCCCTTTTAAGGACCATTGGTAGTTTATTGTAGGTTAGGGTTTTTTTTATTTTGGGGGGGCTTTTTTATTTTCATAGGGCTCTTAGATTAGGTATAATTAGTAAATATTTGATAATTTATTTTTTATTTTGTGTAACTTAGTGTTTATATTTTTTTGTAACTTAGTGGCCTAGATTTGGAGTTCGGCGGTAGCCGTGAAAACCAGCGTTAGAGGCTCCTAACGCTGGTTTTGGCCGCCCGCTGGTATTTGGAGTCAGTGATTAAAGGGTCTAACGCTCACTTTTCAGCCGCGACTTTTCCATACCGCAGATCCCCCTACGCCATTTGCGTATCCTATCTTTTCAATGGGATCTTCCTAACGCCGGTATTTAGAGTCGTTTCTGAAGTGAGCGTTAGAGCTCTAACGACAAAACTCCAGCCGCCTGAAAATAGCAGGAGTTAAGAGCTTTCTGGGCTAACGCCGGTTCATAAAGCTCTTAACTACTGTACCCTAAAGTACACTAACACCCATAAACTACCTATGTACCCCTAAACCGAGCTCCCCCCACATCGCCGACACTCAATTAAAATATTTTAACCCCTAATCTGCCGACCGCCACCTACGTTATACTTATGTACCCCTAATCTGCTGCCCCTAACCCCGCCGACCCCTGTATTACATTTATTAACCCCTAACCTGCCCCCCACAACGTCGCCGCCAGCTATTTAAAATAATTAACCCCTAATCTTTAGACCGCAAAGCGCCGCCACCTACGTTATCCCTATGTACCCCTAATCTGCTGCCCCTAACACCGCCGACCCCTATATTATATTTATTAACCCCTAATCTGCCCCCCTCAACGTCGCCGACACCTGCCTACACTTATTAACCCCTAATCTGCCGAGCGGACCGCACCGCTACTATAATAAAGTTATTAACCCCTAACCCGCCTCACTAACCCTATCATAAATAGTATTAACCCCTAATCTGCCCTCCCTAACATCGCCGACACCTACCTTCAATTATTAACCCCTAATCTGACGACCGGAGCTCATCGCTATTCTAATAAATGGATTAACCCCTAAAGCTAAGTCTAACCCTAACACTAACACCCCCCTAACTTAAATATAATTTACATCTAACGAAATAAATTAACTCTTATTAAATAACTTATTCCTATTTAAAGCTAAATACTTACCTGTAAAATAAATCCTAATATAGCTACAATATAAATTATAATTATATTATAGCTATTTTAGGATTAATATTTATTTTACAGGCAACTTTGTAATTATTTTAACCAGGTACAATAGCTATTAAATAGTTAAGAACTATTTAATAGTTACCTAGTTAAAATAATAACAAATTTACCTGTAAAATAAATACTAACCTAAGATATAATTAAACCTAACACTACCCTATCAATACATTAATTAAATAAACTACCTACAATTACCTACAATTAACCTAACACTACACTATCAATAAATTAATTAAACACAATTCCTACAAATAAATACAATTAAATAAACTAGCTAAAGTACAAAAAATAAAAAAGAACTAAGTTACAAAAAATAAAAAAATATTTACAAACATAAGAAAAATATTACAACAATTTTAAACTAATTACACCTACTCTAAGCCCCCTAATAAAATAACAAAGCCCCCCAAAATAAAAAATTCCCTACCCTATTCTAAATTAAAAAAGTTACAAGCTCTTTTATCTTACCAGCCCTGAACAGGGCCCTTTGCGGGGCATGCCCCAAGAATTTCAGCTCTTTTGCCTGTAAAAAAAAACATACCATACCCCCCCCAACATTACAACCCACCACCCACATACCCCTAATCTAACCCACACCCCCCTTAAAGAAACCTAACACTAAGCCCCTGAAGATCTTCCTACCTTGTCGTCACCTGTCATGATTCCACCTTAAATCCCTTTGTCCACCTTTACTATTCACCTATAAAAGGATATCAGACACACCTGTTTAATGCTTGATTATTGAAGTTGTGTTTCTGAAGAACTTCCTGTTCCTCCGTTTCTACTTTTTCAAGCCTTTAACTAATTTTTGAGAATCATCTACGTTGGATCAAGTTTTCACTTTCAAAGTGTATCTCAAGTGATTATATCTTCCAAAACTTACTTCTCCAAGGTATCTATCCCTTGCCGTAATTTACAGCCTGAATCTGTGACGTCATCTCACACGCTGTATCACAGGAGCCGTACAGCACTCACATCTTGCAGCCTTCTCCTCTCTGACCTGTTCAGTGAACGCTGCATAATCATTAACGCTGCTTCCCAGCTGTGTCTTCGATACATTTCAGTCTCCGATCAGGTACAAACTTCCTCAGCTCATAAACTGTTTTTGCCTCAAGTAAGATCATCTTGTAACTTACAAAGTATATTTTGTTAATTCAAGTTTACATCTCATATATAGCGGATACTTATTTTTCTATCTTTTTGCTCACCATTTTTGTCTCCTATTTTTCTCTTGTGCGCACAGAGTGTATTATTTTTTGTCATTAATACAGCCTGTTTCTTGTATGACAAATATTATTCTGAGTGAGTTTACTTCAAGAATCTTTCTCCTCAGATTTCCCACTCTGTATTATTTTTTATTTACACAAATCATTTTCAATTACTAATATTAAGTTGCTTTATTCCATGAGTTTAACTTATTCAAAGCTATATTTGTTAAATATTGGAAAAAGCTACAAATCTATTTTTTATGTACCTGGAGACATGACAGAATAATCAAGCCTTAAAAATATATAAATTTACTCTTAAACATGGATCCTGCAGCAATGGCAAATGAAATAACCAGTTTAAATCAAAAGGTGGAGTTATTAGCTCAGGGTTTAACAGAATTAAAAAATGAAAACAACACTTTGAAAAGTATTATGAATAACTTTATTACACAAAAGGCAGCTGAACACCCTGAACCAAAGATTAACCCACCAAGTGTGTTTGCTGGTGTACGCACTCGCTTCCGTGAATTTCGCAATGCATGCTTACTCATGTTCTCTATGAAACCTAAAACATATTATTCTGATAGAGTAAAAGTATGTACTGTGATCTCATATTTAAGTGGGGAACCCAGATTATGGGCTGACAAATTTTTTGAGACTAATGATCCCATTTTAGGTTCACTGGAAGATTTCTTTAATGCAATGGCTTTATTGTATGAGGACCGCAACACCCAACTCACTGCTGAAAATAACTTAAGAACACTTAAGCAGGGCAAACGGCTAGTTGAGGACTACGTCGCTGAGTTTCAACTGTGGGCTACGGAGTCTCAGTGGAACTCAGTCTCTCTACGCAACCAGTTTCGTCTGGGACTATCAGAACATTTGAAAGATGAGTTATCTCGTATTGAGTTCCCAGACACACTTGAGTCTCTCATAAAGATCTCTATTTCAATGGATAGGAGATTCAGGGAACGCCGTGCTGAAAAGGTACCACCTGAACCATATCCAAAGAAGTACCATCAACCACATGCACAACAACCATCTTCAAGTCCTGTACCTATGGAAATTGGCACAATTAAGGGTCCTCTAACATATGAAGAAAAACAAAAAAGAAGAAATTTAAATCTTTGTATGTACTGTGGAAACAAAGACCACACAGTGTCCACTTGTCCAACTCTAATACGCCAGAAGAGGGGTAAGATATTGATAGTTAACCCTCAAATCAATTCTAAAATGATATCACACTTAACCATTTCATTGTCTTTGCAGTGGGATCAACATCTTCTGCTGAATGAGGCCATGATTGATTCAGGGGCGTTTGGCATGTTCATGGATCAAACTTATGTTACAAAAAATAAAATACCCAGAGTGTTAAAGCAATTCCCTATTCTTGTCAAAGTTATTGATGGTTCCACTCATTTAAAAGGTCCAATAACACACCACACTATTCCACTACTCACTACTACAGGTAATGGACATACTGAATATATCACATTCGATATACTACCTAACTCTATCCATCCTATCATTTTAGGATACCCTTGGTTGCAGCTGCATAATCCAAGTATTGATTGGGTAACCAATAATATACAATATACATCTCAGTACTGTACCAATACTTGCTACCCTACAATCTCTATAAACCACATACAACCTCAATTACCCCCAGAATACCTTGAGTTTTCAGATGTGTTTAATCTTAAAGAGGCAGAAAATCTACCACCACACAGGCCATTCGATTGTCCTATAGACACTAAACCTAATACCACCATACCTTTTGGTAAAATATATCCTATGTCTAATAAAGAATTACAATACCTTAGAGAATATCTCGATGAAAATTTAAGAAAAGGGTTTATATCCACTTCCACTTCTCCAGCAGCAGCTGGAATGTTTTTTGTGACCAATAAAGATGGTACTATACGTCCTATTATAGATTACAGGGGTTTAAATGAAATTACAGTAAAAAATCGCTACCCACTTCCACTCATCCCTGAACTCTTAGAAAGATTAACTGATGCTCAAATCTTTACCAAACTAGATTTGAAAGGTGCGTATAATCTCATACGCATAAGGAAAGGGGATGAGTGGAAAACAGCTTTTAAAACTCGTTATGGCTTATATCAGTACAATGTCATGCCTTTTGGCTTGACAAATGCTCCAGCAACTTTTCAGTTTTTTATAAATGAGATATTCAAGGATTTATTAGATATCTGCGTAGTGATATATCTAGATGACATTTTAATTTATTCTAAGAACATAACTGATCACATCAAACACGTACGATGGGTTTTAATGAGGTTAAGAGAGCATCATCTTTATGCTAAATTAGAGAAATGTCAATTCCATGTAAAGACAATCAAATTTCTGGGTTACATCATCTCCCCAACTGGCATAGAAATGGATCCTGACAAAATAAAGGTTGTTTTGGATTGGCCTGTCCCTACCAATTTAAAATCTCTCCAAAAGTTTCTTGGTTTCTCCAATTTTTACAGAAGATTTATCCAGGGGTATTCTTCTATAGTTCAACCCTTAACTAAATTGACAGGAAAAATTAAATTTTGTTGGACTACTGAAGCACAAGAAGCTTTCGAACATCTGAAAAAATGTTTTACTTCAGCTCCCATCTTACAGCTTCCTGATCCAGATGCAGATTTTACCTTGCAAGTTGATGCCTCAAATGTTGGTGTTGGGGCAATTTTGTCTCAACGATGTATTGGATCACAAGTTAACCATCCTGTTGCCTTTTATTCCCGACTCTTGACTCCAGCAGAAAGGAATTACTCTGTGGGTGACCTAGAACTTTTGGCAATAAAAGTTGCCATGGAACATTGGAGGCATATTCTTGAAGGCACATCCAAACCTTTTTTAGTACTTACAGATCACAAGAATCTACAGTACCTAAAGAAAAACAAAACTTTATCTTCACGTCAGGTCCGATGGTCCCTTTTTCTAGATCGCTTTAACTATCTCATCCACTACCGTCCAGGATCAAAAAACACTCAAGCAGACTCTCTATCCAGAACTTTTCAGAATGTACCTGAAAAGGAAGAGGCACAAAATATCATACCCACTCACAGATTCTTAGCCTCTATTACCTCATTCCATTCTGATCTACTACATGCTCAACTCAAAGATTCCACAATCCCTTCAATCTGTACTAAAGATTCAAAGACTGGTTTATATCATTATCACAAACTTCTGTATGTACCACCAACATTAAGAAAACAATTACTTCATCATTTCCATAATCTTCCATTAGCAGGACATCCGGGTATTACTAAAACCCATGAATTGTTGAATAGAGAATATTGGTGGCCGAAAATGAAACAAGATATTTGTAGCCATATCACTGACTGCCAAGTTTGTTCCCGAACCAAACGACCTTCGCATAAACCATTCGGTTTGTTGACTCCTCTGCCAATACCTGACACTCCTTGGCATATGATATCAATGGATTTCATTGTAGAGTTACCACCTTCGAAGAATTATACCTGTATCCTCGTAGTCGTTGATCACCTTACTCGTATGGGACATTTCATTCCACTTAAGAAGATACCCTCTGCAACAACCCTTCCAAACCTGGGTCTCTGCTCCCAGGAGGTTCGCCTTGAGACGGGGGATCTGTCATGATTCCACCTTAAATCCCTTTGTCCACCTTTACTATTCACCTATAAAAGGATATCAGACACACCTGTTTAATGCTTGATTATTGAAGTTGTGTTTCTGAAGAACTTCCTGTTCCTCCATTTCTACTTTTTCAAGCCTTTAACTAATTTTTGAGAATCATCTACGTTGGATCAAGTTTTCACTTTCAAAGTGTATCTCAAGTGATTATATCTTCCAAAACTT
The DNA here is from genome assembly GCF_027579735.1 of Bombina bombina. Classification (NCBI taxonomy): domain Eukaryota; kingdom Metazoa; phylum Chordata; class Amphibia; order Anura; family Bombinatoridae; genus Bombina; species Bombina bombina. The sequence goes on from NC_069501.1 coordinate 666,624,832, forward strand.
ACTTCTCCAAGGTATCTATCCCTTGCCGTAATTTACAGCCTGAATCTGTGACGTCATCTCACACGCTGTATCACAGGAGCCGTACAGCACTCACATCTTGCAGCCTTCTCCTCTCTGACCTGTTCAGTGAACGCTGCATAATCATTAACGCTGCTTCCCAGCTGTGTCTTCGATACATTTCAGTCTCCGATCAGGTACAAACTTCCTCAGCTCATAAACTGTTTTTGCCTCAAGTAAGATCATCTTGTAACTTACAAAGTATATTTTGTTAATTCAAGTTTACATCTCATATATAGCGGATACTTATTTTTCTATCTTTTTGCTCACCATTTTTGTCTCCTATTTTTCTCTTGTGCGCACAGAGTGTATTATTTTTTGTCATTAATACAGCCTGTTTCTTGTATGACAAATATTATTCTGAGTGAGTTTACTTCAAGAATCTTTCTCCTCAGATTTCCCACTCTGTATTATTTTTTATTTACACAAATCATTTTCAATTACTAATATTAAGTTGCTTTATTCCATGAGTTTAACTTATTCAAAGCTATATTTGTTAAATATTGGAAAAAGCTACAAATCTATTTTTTATGTACCTGGAGACATGACATCACCATCCAGGTATCACCGATCCGTCCTGGCTCCAACATCTTCATCCAACCCAAGCGGGGGTTGGCGATCCATCATCCGGTGGCTGAAGAGGTCCAGAAGAGGCTCCAAAGTCTTCCTCCTATCCGGCAAGAAGAGGACATCCGGACCGGCAAACATCTTCTCCAAGCGGCATCTTCGATCTTCTTCCATCCGGTGCGGAGCGGGTCCATCTTGAAGCAGGCGACGCGGATCCATCCTCTTCTTCCGTTGTCTCCCGACGAATGACGGTTCCTTTAAGGGACGTCATCCAAGATGGCGTCCCTCGAATTCCGATTGGCTGATAGGATTCTATCAGCCAATCGGAATTAAGGTAGGAATTTTCTGATTGGCTGATGGAATCAGCCAAACAGAATCAAGTTCAATCCGATTGGCTGATCCAATCAGCCAATCAGATTGAGCTCGCATTCTATTGGCTGATCGGAACAGCCAATAGAATGCGAGCTCAATCTGATTGGCTGATTGGATCAGCCAATCGGATTGAACTTGATTCTGATTGGCTGATTCCATCAGCCAATCAGAAAATTCCTACCTTAATTCCGATTGGCTGATAGAATCCTATCAGCCAATCGGAATTCAAGGGACGCCATCTTGGATGACGTCCCTTAAAGGAACCGTCATTCGTCGGGAGACAACGGAAGAAGAGGATGGATCCGCGTCGCCTGCTTCAAGATGGACCCGCTCCGCACCGGATGGAAGAAGATCGAAGATGCCGCTTGGAGAAGATGTTTGCCGGTCCGGATGTCCTCTTCTTGCCGGATAGGAGGAAGACTTTGGAGCCTCTTCTGGACCTCTTCAGCCACCGGATGATGGATCGCCAACCCCCGCTTGGGTTGGATGAAGATGTTGGAGCCAGGACGGATCGGTGATACCTGGATGGTGAAGACAAGGTAGGAAGATCTTCAGGGGCTTAGTGTTAGGTTTCTTTAAGGGGGGTTTGGGTTAGATTAGGGGTATGTGGGTGGTGGGTTGTAATGTTGGGGGGGGTATGGTATGTTTTTTTTTACAGGCAAAAGAGCTGAAATTCTTGGGGCATGCCCCGCAAAGGGCCCTGTTCAGGGCTGGTAAGGTAAAAGAGCTTGTAACTTTTTTAATTTAGAATAGGGTAGGGAATTTTTTATTTTGGGGGGCTTTGTTATTTTATTAGGGGGCTTAGAGTAGGTGTAATTAGTTTAAAATTGTTGTAATATTTTTCTTATGTTTGTAAATATTTTTTTATTTTTTGTAACTTAGTTCTTTTTTATTTTTTGTACTTTAGCTAGTTTATTTAATTGTATTTATTTGTAGGAATTGTGTTTAATTAATTTATTGATAGTGTAGTGTTAGGTTAATTGTAGGTAATTGTAGGTAGTTTATTTAATTAATGTATTGATAGGGTAGTGTTAGGTTTAATTATATCTTAGGTTAGTATTTATTTTACAGGTAAATTTGTTATTATTTTAACTAGGTAACTATTAAATAGTTCTTAACTATTTAATAGCTATTGTACCTGGTTAAAATAATTACAAAGTTGCCTGTAAAATAAATATTAATCCTAAAATAGCTATAATATAATTATAATTTATATTGTAGCTATATTAGGATTTATTTTACAGGTAAGTATTTAGCTTTAAATAGGAATAAGTTATTTAATAAGAGTTAATTTATTTCGTTAGATGTAAATTATATTTAAGTTAGGGGGGTGTTAGTGTTAGGGTTAGACTTAGCTTTAGGGGTTAATACATTTATTAGAATAGCAGTGAGGTCCACTCGGCAGATTAGGGGTTAATAATTGAAGGTAGGTGTCGGCGATGTTAGGGAGGGCAGATTAGGGGTTAATACTATTTATGATAGGGTTAGTGAGGCGGGTTAGGGGTTAATAACTTTATTATAGTAGCGCTCAGGTCCGCTCGGCAGATTAGGGGTTAATAAGTGTAGGCAGGTGGAGGCGACGTTGAGGGGGGCAGATTAGGGGTTAATAAATATAATATAGGGGTCGGCGATGTTAGGGCAGCAGATTAGGGGTACATAGGGATAACGTAGGTTGCGGCGGTTTACGGAGCGGCAGATTAGGGGTTAAAAAAAATATGCAGGGGTCAGCGATAGCGGGAGCGGCAGATTAGGGGTTAATAAGTGTAAGGTTAGGGGTGCTTAGACTCGGGGTACATGTTAGAGTGTTAGGTGCAGACGTAGGAAGTGTTTCCCCATAGGAAACAATGGGGCTGCGTTAGGAGCTGAACGCTGCTTTTTTGCAGGTGTTAGGTTTTTTTTCAGCTCAAACAGCCCCATTGTTTCCTATGGGAGAATCGTGCACGAGCACGTTTTTGAGGCTGGCCACGTCCGTAAGCAACTCTGGTATCGAGAGTTGCATTTGCGGTATAAATGCTCTACGCTCCTTTTTTGGAGCCTAACGCAGCATTTGTTTGAACTCTCGATACCAGAGTTAAATTTATGGTGCGGCCAGAAAAAAGCCTGCGGAGCGTTAACAGCCCTTCTACCGCCAAACTCCAAATCTAGGCCTTAGTGTTTGTTATTTTTTGTAACTTACAGTAGTTGTTAGTTTTTTGTAACTTTGTAATTTTTAACTGTAGATTTAAATTATTTGAGTAGGGTTAGGTGTTTAAATATATAATATATTTAATTCAATTTGTAGTTTAATGTAATTTTAGTATAACAGTTAGGGTAGGTTAATTAATAGTTTAATATAGTTTAATTTAATTTTAGTATAACAGTTAGGGTAGATTAATTATTAGTTTAATATAGTTTAATGTAATTTTAGTATAACAGTTAGGGTAGATTAATTATTAGTTTAATATAATATAAATCTAAAGGTAATTTTAAATTTATTATAAGATAGGGATGAGTTAATATTTAATATAAAGTTAGCGGGTTGTTAGGTTTAGGGGTTAATAGGTTACTTTAGTTTATGGCGATGTGGGGGGCTGGCTGTTTAGGGGTTAATAGGTTTAGTAAGTGCTAGTGATGTGGGAGGTCAGGAGTTTAGGGGTTAATACATTTATTTAGTTGCAGTGGGCTCCGGGAGCGGCGGGATAGGGGTTAATAACTTTATGTAGGTGGCGGCGAGGTCCAGGAGCGGCAGAATAGGGGTTAATAACTTTATGTAAGTGGCGGTGTCGGGTCAGCAGATTAGGGGTTAATAAGTATAATGTAGGTGGCGGCGGTGTCGAGGCAGCAGATTAGGGGTTAATAACATAATGTAGGTGGTGGTGTAGGGGGCAGCAGATTAGGGGTGTTTAGACTCAGGGTACTTGTTAGGGTGTTAGGTGTAAACATAACTTTTATTCTCCCATAGGAATCAATGGGATATCGGGCAGCAGCGAACATGAGCTTTGGCTGCTTTCAGACTCCCATTGATTCCTATGGCATCCGCGGCCTCCAGGGCGGCGGATTGAAAAGCAGGTACGCTGGGCCGGAATAGTGATGACAAAAGTAGTCAGAATTTGCATTCAGAACATCTGTAATGACGTAAGCATCGATCTGTGTTGGACTGAGACCGGCGGATCATATGCTACGTCACAAATTTCTACTTTTGCCGGTCTGTCGGCTTTGATAAATAAGGGGAATCAGGCTCTCCACAATTACGCTGCGGAATTCCAGCGTATTTGCGGTTGACGGCTTGATAAATATCCCTCTATGTGTCAACTTGTGTGCATGTTATCAGGCCAAAATCACCAGGGTACGTAAACTTTTGATCAGGGTCATTTGGGTAATTTCTGTTGTCATTATGATTTAAAAGGAGTAAACACAGTTGATTGACAATAAATGGCTTCAGCCAAACACTAACCATGAGTGAAAGAAAAGTTTTTGTGTTATTATTCATATTCTCTGAAAAATGGCCAAGAAATCATAAATTTTGCCAGGGTATGTAAACTTATGAGCACAACTGCATATGATGTTTTTTTGGTAAATAAAATACATATAGATATATATATACAGATATATATATATATATATATATATATATATATAGGAATATCTTTTTAAAAATACATAGAACATATTCCCCTATGTGAAGAACATTGGAATATGAAATATTTATAGTAAATACACAGTATAACACTTTATTAAATATGCATAAATATGTTTTTTCATGTTTTCAGCTACTTAAAGGGACAGTCAAGTCCAAAAAAACTTTCATGTTTTAAATAGGGCATGCAATTTTAAACAACTTCCCAATTTACTTTTATCACCAATTTTGCTTTGTTCTCTTGGTATTCTTAGTTGAAAGCTAAAACTAGGAGGTTCATATGCTAATTTCTTAGATCTTGAAGACTGCCTCTAATCTGAATCATTTTGACCACTAGAGGGCATTAGTTCACATGTTTCATATAGATAACATTGAGCTCATGCACGTAAAGTGACCTAGGAGTGAGCACTGATTGGCTAAACTGCATGTCTGTCAAAAGAACTGAAATAAGGGGGCAGTCAGCAGAAGCTTAGATACAAGATAATTACAGAGGTAAAACGTATATTATTATAACTGTGTTGGTTATGCAAAACTGGGGAATGGGTAATAAAGGGATTATCTTTCTTTTTAAACAACAAAAATTCTGGTGTTGACTGTCCCTTTAACGTCAAAATGCTCCAATGCACTTATATATATATGAATATATGTGTGTACATATATATTTATGCATTTATATGTGTAATTATGTCTGTAAATACACATAAAAACACATAAATACATATGTGCACATAGCACCCTCCACTAATACTGGCACCCTTGGTAAAAAAGCAAAGAAGGCTGTGAAAAATTGTCTTTATTGTTTAACCTTCTGTTCAAAAAATACAAAAAAAAAAAACTCTTCATTCAAGGATATCAAACAATTGCAAACACAACACAGGTTTGTCCAAAATAAAAAAAAATCTTTGTTAAATATATGTGTGGCACAATTATTGGAACCCTTTTAGTCAATACTTTGTGCTACCTACCTTTACCAAGATAACAGCTCTGAGTCTTTCCCTATAATGCCTGACAAGGTTCGAGAATACATAGCAATGGATCTGAGACTATTCCTCCATACAAAAACTCTCCAGATCCTTAAAATTTCGAGGTCAAAGATGGTGGACTCTCCTATTCAGTTCACCCCACAGGTTTTCCATGGGGTTCAAGTCTGGGGACTGGGATGGCCATCGCAGGACCCTGATTTTGTGGTCAGTAAACCATTTTTTGTGTTGATTTTGATTTATGTTTTGCATCATTGGCCTGCTGGAAAATCCAACCACGGCCCATGTTAAGCTTTCTGGCAGATGTTAATTTAATATCTGTTGGTATTTGACAGAGTCCATGATGCCATGTATCCTAACAAAATATCCAGTTCCTCTGACAGAAAAAACAGCCCAAAAACATTAAAGGGCCACCACCATATTTAACTGTGTGCATGATGTTATTTTCCATATGGCTACCTCTCTGTGTGCGTAAAACCCACCTCTGGTGTTTATTGCTAAAAAGCTCCATTTTGGATTCATCTGACCATAGAACCTGATCCCATTTGAAGTTCTAGTAGTGTCTGGCAAACTGAAGACTACTGATGTCGCGAACTGTTCGCCGGAGAACAGTTCCCGGCGAACATAGCTGCGGGCGAACATATGCGATGTTCGATCCGCCCCCTATTTGTCAACATTGAGTAAACTTTGACCCTGTATCTCACAGCCTTCTGACACATTTGAGCCAATCAGCAGCAGACACTCCCTCACAGACCCTCCCAGCTCCTTGGCAGCAGCCATTTTAGAATCATTACGATCTTGCTTTCTTAGTGAGAGGAGCTTTAGTGTTCCTGCTGCTGACATTATAGGGAAATAGATAGCTAGGCTAGTGTATTTAGTGTCCACTACAGTCCTGAAGGACTAATCTAATCTCTGCTGTAAGGACAGCACCCCAAAAAGCCCTTTTTAGGGCTATAACTTCAGTCATTTATTTTTTTTTGTAATTTTATTTGCATTTGCCTGGTTTTCAGCCTGTGTGTGAGGCTCACAGCATATACTGTGATTAGTGCCACCACTGATATCTGCTTAACATTAGTTTAAATTTAAACAACAAAACTTTTAAATCATTTTGCTAGTGTAATCTAATTTCATTTTCTATCAGGCCTGTGTGTCAGGCTTACACAGCATACTGTGGTTAATTGCTGTGCCAGCAGCCACCACTCATATCTGCTTAACATTATTTTAAATTTTTAAAAAAAACTTTTAAATCATTTTGCTAGTGTAATCTAATTTCATTTTCTATCAGGCCTGTGTGTCAGGCTTACACAGCATACAACGTTGTTTAATTGCTGTGCCAGCAGCCACCACTCATATCTGCTTAACATTATTTTAAATTTAAAAAACCAAAATTTTAAATCATTTTGCTAGTGTAATCTAATTTAATTTTCTATCAGGCCTGTGTGTCAGGCTTACACAGCATACACCGTTGTTTAATTGCTGTGCCAGCAGCCACCACTCATATCTGCTTAACATTATTTTAAATTTTAAAAACCAAACTTTTAAATCATTTTGCTAGTGTAATCTAATTTCATTTTCTATCGGGCCTGTGTGTCAGGCTTACACAGCATACAACGTTGTTTAATTGCTGTGCCAGCAGCCACCACTCATATCTGCTTAACATTATTTTAAATTTTAAAAACCAAACTTTTAAATCATTTTGCTAGTGTAATCTAATTTTATTTTCTATCAGGCCTGTGTGTCAGGCTTACACAGCATACACTGTGGTTAATAGCTGTGCCAGCAGCCACTACTCATATCTGCTTAACATTAGTGTAAATTTAAACAACCAAACTTTTAAATAATTTTGCTAGTGTAATCTAATTTCATTTTCTATCAGGCCTGTGTGTCAGGCTTACACAGCATACACTGTGGTTAATAGCTGTGCCAGCAGGCACCACTCATATCTGCTTAACATTATTTTAAAATTAAAAAAAAAAAATTTGAAATCATTTTGCTAGTGTAATCTAATTTCATTTTCTATCAGGCCTGTGTCTCAGTCTCACACAGCATATACTGTGGTTAATTGCTCTGTGCCAGCAGCCACCACTCATATCTGCTTAACATTAGTGTAAATTTAAACAACCAAACTTTTAAATAATTTTGCTAGTGTAATCTAATTTCATTTTCTATCAGGCCTGTGTGTCAGGCTTACACAGCATACACTGTGGTTAATAGCTGTGCCAGCAGGCACCACTCATATCTGCTTAACATTATTTTAAAATAAAAAAAAACAACTTTGAAATCATTTTGCTAGTGTAATCTAATTTCATTTTCTATCAGGCCTGTGTCTCAGTCTCACACAGCATATACTGTGGTTAATTGCTCTGTGCCAGCAGCCACCACTCATATCTGCTCAACATTAGTGTAAATTTAAACAACCAAACTTTTAAATCATTTTGCTAGTGTAATCTAATTTCATTTTCTATCAGGCCTGTGTGTCAGGCTTACACAGCATATACTGTGGTTAATAGCTGTGCCAGCAGGCACCACTCATATCTGCTTAACATTATTTTAAAATTAAAAAAAAAAACTTTGAAATCATTTTGCTAGTGTAATCTAATTTCATTTTCTATCAGGCCTGTGTCTCAGTCTCACACAGCATATACTGTGGTTAATTGCTCTTTGCCAGCAGCCACCACTCCTATCTGCTTAACATTAGTGTAAATTTAAACAACCAAACTTTTAAATCATTTTGCTAGTGTAATCTAATTTCATTTTCTATCAGGCCTTTGTGTCAGGCTTACACAGCATATACTGTGGTTAATTGCTGTGCCAGCAGCCACCACTCATATCTGCTTAACATTATTGTAAATTTAAAAAACAAAACTTTTAAATCATTTTGCTAGTGTAATCTAATTTCATTTTCTATCAGACCTGTGTCTCAGGCTCACACAGCATATACTGTGGTTAAATGCTGTGCCAGCCACCACTCCAGCCACCACTCTTAAACATTATTGTAAATAAAAATTTTTTTTTTTTTATCATTTTGCTAGTGTAATCTAATTTCATTTTCCATCAGGCCTGTGTGTCAGGCCCACATCATATAGTGTGATTAATAGCTCTTTTTTCCACCACTTATATCTGGTGTAACATTAGTGTAAATTTTTTTAAATTTATTTTTTTACATCAGTCCTCTTCTAGTGTTATTTAATATTAGTTGCCAGGCCAGCCTGGCTGCCATTAGTGCCAGCCTGTGTGTCAGGCTGCCAGCATATACTGTGCCTACTTCCATCCTCAGTGCCAGTCCACCACTCCTATCTGATATAACATTAGTTTAAATTTTGTAAAAAAAAAAACCTTTTACATCAGTCTTCTAGTGTTATTTAATTTTATTTGCCAGGCCAGCCTGCCACTAGTGCCAGCCTGTGTGTCAGGCTGCCAGCACATACTGTGCCTACTTCTATCCTGAGTGCCATCACTCCTATCTGTTGTAACATTAGTGTAACTTTTTAAAAAACAAACTTTTACATCAGTCTGCTATTGTTATTTAATTGCAGTTGCCTGTCTGCCAGCATGTGTGCCAGGCCCACTTTCCAACTAGTGCCATGAATCATATTTGTTATAACAGTAGTGTAAATATTTAAAATAAAAACTTTTTTGACTGTGAATCATCAGTCTGCTAGTGCAATTGAATTGCAGTTGCCTGCCTGCCAGCGTGTGTTCCAGGCCCACTTGCCAACTAGTGCCACCAATCGTATTTGTTATAACAGTATTGTAAATATTTAAAATAAAAACTTTTTTGACTGAGAAACATCAGTCATCTAGTGTAATCTAATTGAAGTTGCCTGCCTGCCAGCGTGTGTGCCAGGCCCACTTGCTGCCAACTATTGCCACCAATCATATTTGTTATAACAGTTTTGAAAATATTTAAAATCAAAACTTTTTTGACTGTGAATCATCAGTCTGCTAGTGCAATTGAATTGCAGTTGCCTGCCTGCCAGCGTGTGTGCCAGGCCCACTTGCCAACTAGTTACACCAATCATATTTGTTCTAACAGTATTGTAAATATTTAAAATAAAAAATTCTTAGACTGTGAATCATCAGTCTGCTAGTGCAATTGAATTGCAGTTTCCTGCCTGCCAGCGTGTGTGCCAGGCCCACTAGCCAACTAGTGCCACCAATCATATTTGTTGTAACAGTATTGTCAATATTTAAAATAAAAACTTTTTTGACTGTGAATCATTAGTCTGCTAGTGCCATTGAATTGCAGTTGCCTGCCTGCCAGTGTGTGTGCCAGGCCCACTTGCCAAGCCAACTACTGCCACCAATCATATTTGTTATAACAGTATTGTAAATATTTAAAATAAAAACTTTTTTGACTGTGAAACATCAGTCATCTAGTGTAATCTATTTGCAGTTGCCTTCCTCCCAGCGTGTGTGCCAAGCCCACTTGCCAAGCCAACTAGTGCCACCAATCATATTTGTTCTAACAGGTTTGAAAATATTAAAAATAAAAACTTTTTTTTACTGTGAATCATCAGTCTGCTAGTGCCATTGAATTGCAGTTGCCTGCCTGCCAGCGTGTGTGCCAGGTCCACTTGCCAACTAGTTACACCAATCATATTTGTTCTAACAGTATTGTAAATATTTAAAATAAAAAATTCTTAGACTGTGAATCATCAGTCTGCTAGTGCAATTGAATTGCAGTTTCCTGCCTGCCAGCGTGTGTGCCAGGCCCACTAGCCAACTAGTACCACCAATCATATTTGTTGTAACAGTATTGTCAATATTTAAAATAAAAACTTTTTTGACTGTGAATCATCAGTCTGCTAGTGCCATTGAATTGCAGTTGCCTGCCTGCCAGTGTGTGTGCCAGGCCCACTTGCCAAGCCAACTACTGCCACCAATCATATTTGTTATAACAGTATTGTAAATATTTAAAATAAAAACTTTTTTGACTGTGAAACATCAGTCATCTAGTGTAATCTATTTGCAGTTGCCTTCCTCCCAGCGTGTGTGCCAAGCCCACTTGCCAAGCCAACTAGTGCCACCAATCATATTTGTTCTAACAGGTTTGAAAATATTAAAAATAAAAACTTTTTTTTACTGTGAATCATCAGTCTGCTAGTGCCATTGAATTGCAGTTGCCTGCCTGCCAGCGTGTGTGCCAGGTCCACTTGCCAACTAGTTACACCAATCATATTTGTTCTAACAGTATTGTAAATATTTAAAATAAAAAATTCTTAGACTGTGAATCATCAGTCTGCTAGTGCAATTGAATTGCAGTTTCCTGCCTGCCAGTGTGTGTGCCAGGCCCACTAGCCAACTAGTGCCACCAATCATATTTGTTGTAACAGTATTGTCAATATTTAAAATAAAAACTTTTTTGACTGTGAATCATCAGTCATCTAGTGTAATCTAATTGCAGTTGCCTTCCTCAAAGCGTGTGTGCCAGGCCCACTTGCCAAGCCAACTAGTGCCACCAATCATATTTGTTCTAACAGGTTTTAAAATATTAAAAATAAAAACTTTTTTTACTGTGAATCATCAGTCTGCTAGTGCCATTGAATTGCAGTTGCCTGCCTGCCAGCGTGTGTGCCAGGCCCACTTGCCGTTTCCAACTATTGCCACCAATCATATTTGTTCTAACAGTATTGTAAATTTTTTAAAAAAAAAACTTTTTGGACTGTGAAACATCAGTCAGCTAGTGTAATCTAATTGCAGTTGCCTTCCTCCCAGCGTGTGTGCCAGCCAGGCCCACTTGCCAACTAGTGCCACCAATCATATTTGTTGTCACAGTACTTTTAATATTTAAAAAAATAAACATTTTTGACTTTGAAACATCAGTCTGTTTGTTGGTGTCAGGATCACAGCGTATACTGTGCCCACTTGCCCAGTGCCACCACTCATAATTTGTTTAATAGTATTGTAAGTGTACATTTAAAAAAAATGACAGGCAGAGGCAGGTCACCCCGCAGGTGCCGTTGTGGTCATGGTGCTCTGATTCCTTTAGACCCTACAAATATGCACATTGTTCAGAGGCTCGGTGCCAGGGACGCGAAAAGTTCTGAGGAGGACCTAGTTGAATGGCTAACACAGGACACCCAATCTTCTACAGCTTCCACTCCTAGTCCTCCTAACCTTGACGCACCATCCACCTCCAGCTGTGCTTTGGGCACCTCTCAAGTGACCAGTGCCACTCGCCCGCCTGTCGCCACCACCAACACTAGCACCACAGCCGCTTCACTTGATCTATCAGAGGAGTAATTGACACATCAGTTGGAAGAAATGAGTGATGTGCAACCATCATTGACAGAGGATGTAGATAACAGTGATATGTCTCAGTCAGGCAGCATTACAGACATGGATGTACGGTGTGATGATGATGATGATGTTGTACCCACTGCTTCTTCCTTTGTTGATGTGTCAGATACAAGTGAAGCGGTTGATGATGATGTGTCGGTGGATGTCACGTGGGTGCCTGCTAGAAGAGAAGAAGAAGAGGGGGAAAGTTCAGATGGGGAGACAGAGAGGAGGAGGAGAAGATGAGTTGAAAGCAGGGGGAGGTCATCGCAAGGAGCTAGTGGCACAGTCAGACAGCATGCATCGGCACCCGGGGTCAGCCAGACAGCACGCCAACGCCAATCAACGCATGCTGTTGCCACCACCAGAATGCCGTCATCACAGAGCTCAGCAGTGTGGCATTTTTTTTGTGTGTCTGCCTCTGACAACAGTGATGCCATTTGCAACCTGTGCCAAAAGAAACTGAGTCGTGGGAAGTCCAACACTCACCTAGGTACAACTGCTTTGCGAAGGCACATGGTCTCACATCACAAACGCCGATGGGAAGAACACATGAGTAGAAGCAGCACTCAAACTCAAAGCCGCCATCCTCCTCCTGCTCCAGCATCGTCAACCACTGCTGTCCTCCTTGCTCCCTCCTTGCTCCCTCCTTGCTCCCTCTCAACCATCCTCCACTGAGTCTCTCTTACGTAGCAGTTCCTGGTCATCTGCCCACAGTCAGGTGTCTATCAAGGACATGTTTGAGCGTAAGAAGTCAATTTCCCAAAGTCACCCCCTTGCCCGGCATCTGACAGCTGGCTTGTCTGAACTCTTAGCCCGCCAGCTTTTACCATACAAGCTGGTGGAGTCTGATGTTTTCAAAAAATTTGTATCTATTGGGACACCGCAGTGGAAGGTACCTGGCAGAAATTTCTTTTCACAAAAGGCAATCCCAAACCTGTACTCGATTGTGCGAAAGGAAGTAATGGCATGTCTGGCACACAGCATTGGGGCAAGGGTCCATATGACCACTGATAGCTGGTTTGCAAAGCATGGTCACGGCAGGTATATCACCTACACTGTGAATTGGGTAAACCTGCTGACGTCTGTCAAGCATGGAATGCGTGGCTCTGCAGAGGAGTTGGTGACACCGCCACGACTTGCAGGCAGGCCTGCTGCTACCTCTTCTACTCCTCCTACTCCATCCTCTTCCATAACCTCTTCCTCGGCTGAGTCCTCTTCTGCTTCTGCGTCTTGCTCCACATCAACGGCACCCCCCAGCTCCCCAGGTACTATTCAACATCCCAGATACAGCAGTGTCACGCCATCTTGGGGTTGACTTGCCTGAAAGCGGAGAGTCACACCGCACCAGCACTCCTGTCCGCCCTGAACGCACAGGTGTATCAGTGGCTGACTCCGCACCAACTGGAGATTGGCAAGGTTGTTTCTGACAATGGAAGTAATTTGGTGGCGGCATTGAAATTGGGCAAGTTGACACATGTGCCGTGCATGGCACATGTGTGTAATCTGATTGTACAATGCTTTGTGCATAAGTACCCAGGCTTACAGGATGTCCTGAAGCAGGCCAGGAAGGTGTGTGGCCATTTCAGGCGTTCCTACATGGCCATGGCGCACTTGTCCGATATCCAGCGTTGAAAAAACCTGCCAGTGAGGCGCTTTATTTGCGACAGCCCGACATGGTGGAATTCAACACTCCTAATGTTCGACCTCCTGCTCCAACAAGAAAAAGCTGTTAATGAGTATTTGTATTACCGGGGTGCTAGGATAGCCTCTGGGGAGCTGGGGATTTTTTTGCCAAATTACTGGATGCTCATGCGCAATGCCTGTAGGCTCCTTTTGAGGAGGTGACAAACCATGTCAGTCGCACCGAAGGCACCATCAGCGACATCATACCATTTGTTTTCTTCCTGGAGCGTGCCCTGCGAATAGTGCTGGATCAGGCCGTAGATGAGCGTGAAGAGGAAGAGTTGTGGTGTCCATCACCACCAGAAACAGCCTTATCAGCATCGCTTGCTGGACCTGCGGCAACGCAGGAAGAGGATTGTGAGGAAGAGGAGTCAGAGAAGGAATGTGGCTTTGAGGAGGAGGAGGAGGAGGAAGACCAAGCACAACAGGCATCCCAGGGTGCTCGTTGTTGTCACCTATCTGGTACCCGTGGTGTTGTATGTGGCTGGGGGGAAGAAGATACCCTCAGTGACATCAGTGAGGATGAGGAACGGGACATGATTAGCTCGGCATCCAACCTTGTGCAAATGGGGACTTTCATGCTGTCGTGCCTGTTGAGGGACCCTCGTATAAAAAAGATGAAGGAGAACGACCTGTACTGGGTGTCCACGCTACTAGACCCCCGGTATAAGCATAAAGTGCCTGAAATGTTACCAAATTCCCGCAAGTCGGAAAGGATGGAGCATTTCAAAAATAAATTAAAAACTATGCTTTACACAGCGTATAAGGGTGATGTCACAGCACAACGGGAATCTAACAGGGGAAGAGATGAAAAAAATCCTCCTCCTCCCACGACCACGGCGGCAAGGACAGGACGCTTTCCTGACGTGTTGTTGATGGAGGACATGCGGACCTTTTTAACTCCTATGCATCGCCAGAGCCTTTTGGGATCCAGCCTCAGAAAAAGACTCAACCGACAGGTAGCAGACTACCTAGCATTAACTGCGGATCTCGACACTCTGAGGAGCGATGGACCCCTTGACTACTGGGTATGCAGGCTTGACCTGTGGCCTGAGCTATCCCAATTTGCAATCGAACTTCTGGCCTGCCCCGCTTCAAGTGTCCTGTCAGAAAGGACCTTCAGTGCAGCAGGAGGTTTTGTCACTGAGAAGAGAAGTCGCCTAGTCAAAAAAGTCTTGATTATCTCACCTTTATTAAAATGAATGAGGGATGGATCCCGAAGGGACTGACATTGGGCGATACATTTGAGTAAAAAAGGCCTGATGATGAGATGAGCTGCCTTGGGCTACAAATGGTACACACCCTGGCGTATTTTTTCTTAGAATGCAGGATGACTTGCGTGACTTATCTGCCAACAACTAGTGTTCAAGCCGCAAGGTTTTAGGGCACTTTCTAACTGTTTAACAAACATCAATTTTTCTGGCCGCTGCTACAGCAGCGGCTGCAACAATACCGAATTTTTCAGGCATTTGGACATGCCTAATTTTTCTAGCCTCTGGTGCTGCACTGTGGCTACAAAACCCAAACCAAAAAACGGCACATAACAGTGATGAAACTATTAAGAATAGTACTCAGTCATTAACACACCACTCATATCTGGTGGCACAGTAGATTGCATGCGCAGTGACCCAAATTTGAAGTAGGAGGACCGACCAAGCATCTTTTTCCATCTCACGGTTCCGAAAAATTATCTATGGTTTCCTAAAAATGATGCCATACCTGTACTCGATTGTGCTAAAGGATGTCATATGTGGTGTTTCATGCTGTTGTGCCTGTTGAGGGTTGTAAACCATCGTATAAAAAGGCTGAAGGAGAACGAACTGTACTGGGTGTCCAAGCATGGTTTTTTGTTCAATTTCCCGGTTCCTAAAAATTATCTCCGGGTTCCTAAAATCAATGCCATACCTGTAATCTATTGTGAAAAAGGATGGCATATGTGGTGTTTCATGCTGTTGTGCCTGTTGAGGGACGTGGGCCATCGTATAAAAAGGCTGAAGGAGAACGACCTGTACTGGGTTTCCAAGCACGTTTTTTGTTCAATTTCCCGGTTCCTAAATATTATCTCTGGGTTCCTAAAATTAATGCCATATCTGTAATCTATTGTGCAAAAGGATGGCATATGTGGTGTTTCATGCTGTTGTGCCTGTTGAGGGTCGTGGGCCATCGTATAAAAAGGCTGAAGGAGAACAACCTGTACTGGGTGTCCAAGCACGTTTTTTGTTCAATATTCCCGGTTCCTAAAAATTATCTCCGGGTTCCTAAAATTAATGCCATATCTGTAATCTATTCTGCAAAAGGATGGCATATGTGGTGTTTCATGCTGTTGTTTCTGTTGAGGGTCCTGGACCCTCTTATAAAAAAGCTGAAGGAGAACGACCTGTACTGGGTGTCCAAGCATGGTTTTTTGTTCAATTTCCCGGTTTCTAAAAATTATCTCCGGGTTCCTAAAATCGATGCCATACCTGTATTGGATTGTTCAAAAGGATGGCATATGTGGTGTTTCCTGCTGTTGTTTCTGTTGAGGGTCCTGGACCCTCATCTAAAAAGGCTGAAGGAGAACGAAGTGTACTGGTTGTCCAAGCATCTTTTTCCATCTCCCGGTTCCTAAAAATTATCTCCGGGTTCCTAAAATCGATGACATACCTGTACTCTATTGTTCAAAAGGATGGCATATGTGGTGTTTTCTGCTGTTGTTTCTGTTGAGGGTCCTGGACCCTCGTCTAAAAAGGCTGAAGGAGAACGACCTGTACTGGGTGTACTGTCCAAGCATCTTTTTCCATCTCCCGATTCCTAAAAATTATCTCTGGGTTTCTAAAATCAATGCCTTACCTGTACTGGATTATTCAAAAGGATGGCATATGTGGTGTTTCCTGCTGTTGTTTCTGTTGAGGGTCCGGGACCGGGACCCTCGTATAAAAAGGCTGAAGGAGAACAAAGTGTACTGAGTGTCCAATCATGTTTTATTTTCAATTTCCCGGTTCCTAAAAATTATCTCCGGGTTCCTAAAATCGATGCCATACCTGTACTGGATTATTCAAAAGGATGGCATATGTGGTGTTTCCTGCTGTTGTTTCTGTTGAGGGTCCTGGACCCTTGTCTAAAAAGGCTGAAGGAGAACGAAGTGTACTGGTTGTCCAAGCATCTTTTTCCATCTCCCGGTTCCTAAAAATTATCTCTGGGTTCCTAAAATGGATGCCATACCTGTACTGGATTGTTCAAAAGGATGGCATATGTGGTGTTTCCTGCTGTTGTTTCTGTTGAGGGTCCGGGACCCTCGTATAAAAAGGCTGAAGGAGAACGAAGTGTACTGGGTGTCCAATCATTTTTTTTGTTCAATTTCCCGGTTCCTAAAAATTATCTCCAGGTTTCTAAAATCAATGCCATACCTGTACTCTATTGTTCAAAAGGATGGCATATGTGCTGTTTCCTGCTGTTGTTTCTGTTGAGAGTCCTGGAACCTCTTATAAAAAGGCTGAAGGAGAACGACCTGTACTGGGGTGTACTGTCCAAGCATCTTTTTCCATCTCCCGGTTCCTAAAAATTATCTCCGGGTTTCTAAAATCAATGCCATACCTGTACTGGATTATTCAAAAGGATGGCATATGTGGTGTTTCCTGCTGTCATTTCTGTTGAGGGTCTGGGACCCTCGTATAAAAAGGCTGAAGGAGAACGAAGTGTACTGGGTGTCCAATCATGTTTTTTTTTTCAATTTCCCGGTTCCTAAAAATTATCTCTGGGTTCCTAAAATCGATTCCATACCTGTACTCTATCGTGCAAAAGGATGGCATAGGTGGTGTTTCCTGCTGTTGTGTCTGTTGAGGGTCCTGGACCCTCGTCTACAAAGGCGGAAGGAGAACGACCTGTACTGGATGTCAAAGCATCTTTTTCCATCTCCCGGTTCCTAAAAATTATCTCTGGGTTCCTAAAATGGATGCCATACCTGTACTCTATTGTGCAAAAGGATGGCATATGTGGTGTTTCATGCTGTTGTGCCTGTTGAGGGTCGTGGGCCATCGAATAAAAAGGCTGAAGGAGAACGACCTGTACTGCCTTGCTGCTCCTTTCAGGCAGGCCAGCTCTTTGCATACAGGCCCACAGACTCTGTAACAGATCCCTCTTTTAGGGAGAGGTGCAGCCATAATGCAGGGTCAGAACCTCTGTCTGCAACTGGTATACTTGATTGTGCAAAAGGAAGTAACCTTACCATGGTTCCCTGACCGCACGTCTTGTTGTTATATTTGGTGAGGGTAATCAGGCAGGCCGTATAGACCTCCCCCGATAGGGGGAGTAAAAGGATTAAAGTGCTAAGAATAGTACAACTTAACACAACCTAGTTACCATGGGTCCCAGACCGCATGTCTTGTTGTTATATTTGGTGAGGGTAATCAGGCAGGCCATATAGACCTCCCCCGATAGGGGGAGTTACAGGGATTAGAGTACTAAGAATATTACTAATATAAACACAACCTAGTTACCATGGGTCCCAGACCGCATGTCTTATTATTATATTTTGTCAGGGTAATCATGCAGGCCATATAGACCTCCCCCGATAGGGGGAGTAACAGGGATTAAAGTGCAAAGAATAGTACTACTTAACACAACCTAGTTACCATGGGTCCCAGACCGCATTTCTTATTATTATATTTTGTCAGGGTAATCATGCAGGCCATATACACCTCCCCTGATAGGGGGAGTAACAGGGATTAAAGTGCTAAGAATAGTACTACTTAAAACACAACCTAGTTACCATGGGTCCCAGACCGCATGTCTTATTGTTATATTTTGGTAGAGTAATCATGCAGGCCATATAGACCTCCCCCGATAGGTAGAGTAACAGGGATTAAAGTGCTAAGAATAGTACTACTTAAAACACAACCTAGTTACCATGGGTCCCAGACCGCATGTCTTGTTGTTATATTTTGGTGAGGGTAATCATGCAGGCCATATAGACCTCCCCCGATAGGGGGAGTAACAGGGATTAAAGTGCTAAGAATAGTATTACTTAAAACACAACCTAGTTACCATGGGTCCCAGACCACATGTCTTGTGGTTATATTTGGTGAGGGTAATCAGGCAGGCCGTATAGACCTCCCCCGATAGGGGGAGTTACAGGGATTAAAGTGCTAAGAATAGTACAATTTAACATAACCTAGTTACCATGGGTCCCAGACCGCATGTCTTGTTGTTATATTTGGTGAGGGTAATCAGGCAGGCCGTATAGACCTCCCCCGATAGGGAGAGTAAAAGGGATTAAAGTGCTAAGAATAGTACTAATATAAACAAAACCTAGTTACCATGGGTCCCAGACCTCATGTCTTGTTATTATACTTTGTAAGGGTAATCATGCAGGCCATATAGACCTCCCCCGATAAGGGGACTAAAAGGGATTAAAGTGCTAAGAATAGTACTACTAAACACAACCTAATTACCATGGGTCCCAGACCGCATGTCTTGTTGTTATACTTTCTCAGGGTAATCATGCAGGCCATATAGACCTACACAGATAGGGGGAATAACAGGGATTAAAGTGCTAAGAATAGTACTAATATAAACAAAACCTATTTACCATGGGTCCCAGACCGCATGTCTTGTTGTGATACTTTGTCAGGGTAATCGTGCAGGCCATATAGACCTCCCCCGATAGGGAGAGTAAAAGGGATTAAAGTGCTAAGAATAGTACTAATATAAACAAAACCTAGTTACCATGGGTCCCAGACCGTATGTCTTGTTATTATACTTTGTAAGGGTAATCATGCAGGCCATAGAGACCTCCCCCGATAAGGGGAGTAAAAGGGATTAAAGTGTTAAAAATAGTACTACTAAACACAACCTAATTTCCATGGGTCCCAGACCGCATGTCTTGTTGTTATACTTTCTCAGGGTAATCATGCAGGCCATATAGACCTACACAGATAGGGGGAGTAACAGGGATTAAAATGCTAAGAATAGTACTAATATAAACAAAACCTATTTACCATGGGTCCCAGACCGCATGTCTTGTTGTGATACTTTGTCAGGGTAATCGTGCAGGCCATATAGACCTCCCCTGATATGGGGAGTTACAGGGATTAAAGTGCTAAGAATAGTACTACTTAACACAACCTAGTTACCATGGGTCCCAGACCGCATGTTTAATTATTATACTTTGTCAGGGTAATTATATATCTAACAAATCTATCTATTTATCTTCTATCGATTCTATCTAACTATCAATCTATGTATATCTATCTATCTATCAAATCTATCTATCTTGTGTCCAGACTGTTTTGAGACAGCCACTTGTGTTTTTGACAAATTTGAAGTAGGAGGACAGACCAATCACAGGGATTAAACTGCTAAGAATAGTACTACTTAAGACAACCTAGTTATACCAGTACCACCATGGGTCCCAGACCGCATGTTTGGTTGTTATACTTTGTCAGGGTAATCATGCAGGCCATATAGACTTCCCCCGATAGGGGGAGTTACAGGGATGAAAGTGCTAAGAATAGTACTACTTAACACAACCTAGTTACCATGGGTCCCAGGCCGCATGTTTTGTTGTTATACTTTGTCCGGGTAATCATGCAGGCCATATAGACCTCCCCCGATAGGGGGAGTTACAGGGATTAAAGTGCTAAGAATAGTACTACTTAACACCACCTAGTTACCATGGGTCCCAGACCGCATGTTTAATTATTATACTTTGTCAGGGTAATTATATATCTAACAAATCTATCTATTTATCTTCTATCGATTCTATCTAACTATCAATCTATGTATATCTATCTATCAAATCTATCTATCTTGTGTCCAGACTGTTTTGAGACAGCCACTTGTGTTTTTGACAAATTTGAAGTAGGACAGACCAATCACAGGGATTAAACTTCTAAGAATAGTACTACTTAAGACAACCTAGTTATACCAGTACCACCATGGGTCCCAGACCGCATGTTTGGTTGTTATACTTTGTCAGGGTAATCATGCAGGCCATATAGACTTCCCCCGATAGGGGGAGTTACAGGGATGAAAGTGCTAAGAATAGTACTACTTAACACAACCTAGTTACCATGGGTCCCAGAAACTCTCACAATTAAAGATGCAGTAGGGATTCCAGACATATGCGAAGCCCTGGGCCTGGAACCCCCGACGATACCAGAACCCTCGCTGACAAAAGAGATGCCCAAACCACAACGGACACCCTTGAAATCCCAGAAATCACAGTGGACTAGAACGCCTCAAAAGAGACAGAGAAATAGATGAAAAACTCAATAAGAAATGTCTGGGTAGTTTTCTTTTCCTTCTTACAGGGTGCAGACCCCAGAGGAGAGTATGGGATACCAATACTGGAGCATGAACCCTAGTACTGGGGTGACATAATTTCCCTACACTCAAAGTTATGTTATTAAGAGACAAGTACATTTCTTATATAGATACTAGTCGGCTCACTTACAGTGAGATTGTTTTAAGTTTAATCTCTTATGGCTAGATTTAGAGTTTTGTCGGTAACGACCCGCGTATCTAACGCTGGCTTTTTTCTGGCCGCATCTTTAAAATAACTCTGGTATTGAGAGTCCACAGAATGGCTGCGTTAGGCTCCAAAAAAGGAGCGTAGAGCATATTTAACGCCACTGCAACTCTCGATACCAGAGTTGCTTACGGACGCGGCCAGCCTCAAAAACGTGCTTGTGCACGATTCCCCCATAGGAAACAATGGGGCTGTTTGAGCTGAAAAAAAAACTAACACCTGCAAAAAAGCCGCGTTCAGCTCCTAACGCAGCCCCATTTTTTGCTATGGGGAAACACTTCCTACGTCTGCACCTAACACCCTAACATGTACCCCGAGTCTAAACAACCCTAACCTTACACTTATTAACCCCTAATCTGCCGCCCCCGCTATCGCTGACCCCTGCATATTATTTTTAACCCCTAATCTGCCGCTCCGTAAACCGCCGCTACTTACATTATCCCTATGTACCCCTAATCTGCTGCCCCTAACACCGCCGACCCCTATATTATATTTATTAACCCCTAATCTGCCCCCCACAACGTCGCCTCCACCTGCCTACACTTATTAACCCCTAATCTGCCGAGCGGACCGCACCGATATTATTATAAAGTTATTAACCCCTAACCCGCCTCACTAACCCTATAATAAATAGTATTAACCCCTAATCTGCCCTCCCTAACATCGCCGACACCTAACTTCAATTATTAACCCCTAATCTGCCGACCGGAGCTCACCGCTATTCTAATAAATGTATTAACCCCTAAAGCTAAGTCTAACCCTAACACTAACACCCCCCTAAGTTAAATATAATTTTAATCTAACGAAATTAATTAACTCTTATTAAATAAATTATTCCTATTTAAAGCTAAATACTTACCTGTAAAATAAATCCTAATATAGCTACAATATAAATTATAATTATATTATAGCTATTTTAGGATTAATATTTATTTTACAGGTAACTTTGTATTTATTTTAACCAGGTACAATAGCTATTAAATAGTTAAGAACTATTTAATAGCTAAAATAGTTAAAATAATTACAAATTTACCTGTAAAATAAATCCTAACCTAAATTACAATTAAACCTAACACTACACTATCAATAAATAAATTAAATACAATTCCTACAAATAAATACAATGAAATAAACTAACTAAAGTACAAAAAATAAAAAAGAACTAAGTTACAAAAAATAAAAAATATTTACAAACATTAGAAATATATTACAACAATTTTAAACTAATTACACCTACTCTAAGCCCCCTAATAAAATAGCAAAGCCCCCCAAAATAAAAAAATGCCCTACCCTATTCTAAATTACTAAAGTTCAAAGCTCTTTTACCTTACCAGCCCTGAACAGGGCCCTTTGCGGGGCATGCCCCAAGAAGTTCAGCTCTTTTGCCTGTAAAAAAACCCATACAATATCCCCCCCAACATTACAACCCACCACCCACATACCCCTAATCTAACCCAAACCCCCCTTAAATAAACCTAAAACTAAGCCCCTGAAGATCTCCCTACCTTGAGTCGTCTTCACCCAGCCGAGCCAAATTCTTCATCCAAGCGGAGCAAGAAGAGGTCCTCCATCCGCTAGAAGTCTTCATCCAAGAGGCATCTTCTATCGTCATACATCCGGAGCGGAGCGGCAGCATCCTGAAGACCTCCGACGCGGAACATCCATCCTGGCCGACGACTGAACGACGAATGACAGTTCCTTTAAATGACGTCATCCAAGATGTCGTCCCTCGAATTCCGATTGGCTGATAGGATTCTATCAGCCAATCAGAATTAAGGTAGGAATATTCTGATTGGCTGATGGAATCAGCCAATCAGAATCAAGTTCAATCCGATTGGCTGATCCAATCAGCCAATCAGATTGAGCTCGCATTCTATTGGCTGATCGGAACAGCCAATAGAATGCGAGCTCAATCTGATTGGCTGATTGGATCAGCCAATCGGATTGAACTTGATTCTGATTGGCTGATTCCATCAGCCAATCAGAATATTCCTACCTTAATTCCGATTGGCTGATAGAATCCTATCAGCCAATCGGAATTCGAGGGACGCCATCTTGGATGACGTCATTTAAAGGAACCGTCATTCGTCGTTCAGTCGTCGGCCAGGATGGATGTTCCGCGTCGGAGGTCTTCAGGATGCTGCCGCTCTGCTGCGGATGGATGACGATAGAAGATGCCTCTTGGATGAAGACTTCAATCGGATGGAAGACCTCTTCTGCCCCGCTTGGATGAAGACTTCTACCGGATGGAGGACCTCTTCTTGCTCCGCTTGGATGAAGAATTTGGCTCGGCTGGGTGAAGACGACTCAAGGTAGGGAGATCTTCAGGGGCTTAGTTTTAGGTTTATTTAAGGGGGGTTTGGGTTAGATTAGGGGTATGTGGGTGGTGGGTTGTAATGTTGGGGGGGGTATTGTATGTTTTTTTTTACAGGCAAAAGAGCTGAACTTCTTGGGGCATGCCCCGCAAAGGGCCCTGTTCAGGGCTGGTAAGGTAAAAGAGCTTTGAACTTTAGTAATTTAGAATAGGGTAGGGCATTTTTTTATTTTGGGGGGCTTTGTTATTTTATTAGGGGGCTTAGAGTAGGTGTAATTAGTTTAAAATTGTTGTAATATATTTCTAATGTTTGTAAATATTTTTTTATTTTTTGTAACTTAGTTTTTTTTTATTTGTTGTACTTTAGTTAGTTTATTTCATTGTATTTATTTGTATGAATTGTATTTAATTTATTTATTGATAGTGTAGTGTTAGGTTTAATTGTAACTTAGGTTAGGATTTATTTTACAGGTAAATTTGTAATTATTTTAACTATTTTAGCTATTAAATAGTTCTTAACTATTTAATAGCTATTGTACCTGGTTAAAATAAATACAAAGGTACCTGTAAAATAAATATTAATCCTAAAATAGCTATAATATAATTATAATTTATATTGTAGCTATATTAGGATTTATTTTACAGGTAAGTATTTAGCTTTAAATAGGAATAATTTATTTAATAAGAGTTAATTTATTTCGTTAGATTAAAATTATATTTAATTTAGGGGGGTGTTAGTGTTAGGGTTAGACTTAGCTTTAGGGGTTAATACATTTATTAGAATAGCGGTGAGCTCCGGTCGGCAGATTAGGGGTTAATAATTGAAGTTAGGTGTCGGCGATGTTAGGGAGGGCAGATTAGGGGTTAATACTATTTATTATAGGGTTAGTGAGGCGGATTAGGGGTTAATAACTTTATTATAATAGCGGTGCGGTCCGGTCGGCAGATTAGGGGTTAATAAGTGTAGGCAGGTGGAGGCGACGTTGAGGGCGGCAGATTAGGGGTTAATAAATATAATATAGGGGTCGGCGGTGTTAGGGGCAGCAGAATAGGGGTACATAGCTATAATGTAGGTGGCGGCGCTTCGCGGTCGGCAGATTAGGGGTTAATTATTGTAGGTAGCTGGCGGCGACGTTGTGGGGGGCAGATTAGGGGTTAATAAATATAATATAGGGGTCGGCGGTGTTAGGGGCAGCAGATTAGGGGTACATAAGTATAACGTAGGTGGCGGTCGGCAGATTAGGGGTTAAAAAAATTTAATCGAGTGGCGGCGATGTGGGGGGACCTCGGTTTAGGGGTACATAGGTAGTTTATGGGTGTTAGTGTACTTTAGAGCACAGTAGTTAAGAGCTTTATGAACCGGCGTTAGCCCAGAAAGCTCTTAACTACTGACTTTTTTCTGCGGCTGGAGTTTTGTCGTTAGAATTCTAACGCTCACTTCAGACACGACTCTAAATACCGGAGTTAGAAAGATCCCATTGAAAAGATAGGATACACAAATGACGTAAGGGGATCTGCGGTATGGAAAAGTCGCGGCTGAAAAGTGAGCGTTAGACCCTTTTTTGAGTGACTCCAAATACCGGCGGTAGCCTAAAACCAGCGTTAGGAGCCTCTAACGCTGGTTTTCACGGCTACCGCCAAACTCCAAATCTAGGCCTTAGTTAATAAAGTTCTTAGAGAAGTTGATTATGTACTCTAAGCCACCTAGGTTATAAAGCAGTATACACCTCCCCCAAGAAATGTTATAAGGGGAGATTAATGGCCCATCCCTAGTTACTGAACCCCCCCCCTTGATTTGAAAATGTTATACCAAGAAGATAATGCTAAATATTTGTTCCATCATATTTACTTAATTGGATCATTTCCAATGTTTTCAATGTTATTAACCTGATTTTTTCTCTTTTTCAGACTTTCTCTTTTCCCACTCCTCCTTCTCTCCCATCACTCCCTTCCCTAAAAGGACTATGGATCTCTATACTGCACTGGCGAAGGTTAGAACTCATTGCCAGGAGTTATAGGATCAAAGAACGGGGTAAGGTATATGGCTTACACCAAGGGTGCACACTTTCATGGGTCACAGAGAGACACACCATTAACATCATACACATACATGACCGCCCCTAACATCACTCTAGTCTCTCACAATGTGAGAGGCCTTAATTCCGATGTTAAAAGGAGAAAAGCACTATCCCAGTATAGACATATAGGAGCTAATGTGATATTTCTACAGGAGACCCACTTTATGTCAGGACAAGCCCCAAAATATTGGGAGAGACAGTTCCCCATGCACTTTCATTCCACAACGGACAAAAAAAAAAGGGGGGTGTCTATCCTGATACATTCCTCCCTAAACTTTCACCCCACTGACACCATTATTGATAAGGAAGGTAGATATATAATCATTAGAGGCACATTAAATGAAGTGGAGATTGTGTTTTGTATCATTTATGCCCTGAACGAACAACAGGAACAGTTTTTTACTAGGTTGTCCTTCCTGCTTTCTAGCTGGAACACGACCAGAATATTTCTAGCTGGTGATTTTAATGTATCTCTATACAAACAAGATCCCCATCCAGAAACCCAGCACCTTGTCAAGGTTTAGGTCAGTGGCAAAAATGTATAGATCACAAAACTTAAAGTTGTATATGTACCATTAAAGAAACAGTAAGGATGTATAGCAGAATGTTTCTTTAAATGGTTTTTAATCTTTGCCCAGAGCTTTGAGAGGCAATTTGTAATCAGTGTCTTTGATTACAACACTCAAACTAGGCAATTATCAGTGAATAGCTTTAAGGCATAAGTTGCAGCAGTAGCCATATGAAGTGTAAACAATGTAGTTGCAAATAAAGTCTCCTTATGGTAACAATGTGCAGATATAAGATAGGAGTTAAAGTCTGACCTGAATCCTGAGAACGGAGGAGCGGTACTCACACACACGCTGGGAGCTGCAGAGTGACTCTGTATGTGAGAGCTGCCCAGGGCTGTAGCTGATGACGTATGAGCTGCTACACAGGCTGTGTGCAGTGAAGCAGGAGCGCTACGGTCTGTGAGGGAGAGGATGTCAGGAGGAGAAGCCACGGAGTTTGAATCAGGTAGGCTTTTTAGAAAGAGCTACTACGTGGGCCCAGCTGTAGTTGAAGATCCCCCAATATAAGGCTCTGCAAAATAGACACGATTTCAAATATGGAGCAAGTAACTCAGATGTGAGCTAGAGGCTAGGAATCAAACTTAATTAACCAGCAAGGTGTGCTAGTAGGAGGTGCTCTTTATAGGGAGCATCTTAAAGGTACAAGGTCAGTTTAAACAGCAGATAGTAACCCTTACATAGCCCCCCCCAAAGGAACCACAGCAAGGTTCAGGGTCTGGGTCGATCAGGGTTACGTCTGTGGAAGAGGGAAACCAGCCTAGGAGCCGAAACATTGGAAGCAGGCTCCCAGGAATCATCCTCATGACCGAAACCCTTCCAATGGATGAAGTAGAAAAGAACTCCATGGCGGAGTCTGGAATCCAGGACACTGTGAACTTCATACACCGCGTCAGAGGCAACTGTAAGGGTCTGGTCGTCAGTTCCAGTGTTAGAGGCAGGAGTGTTACATGGTTTGACCAAGGACACATGAAATGTAGGATGTATCTTGAAGGAGGGTGGAAGTTGTAATGTAACTGTCGAAGGGCCATTAACGCGGGTTATGGGGAAGGGACCTAGAAAGAGCTTGCCCAGTTTCCTAGATGGATACGGTATCCTGAGGTGCTTAGTAGAGAGCCACACACACTGTCGCATAGTGTATTGTGGAGAGGGTCGGTACCGGATATTGTAATACCTACGTTGTGAGGCTTGTGCATGATGAATATGATCACGAATCGAAGAGAAGTTGGCAGAAATGTCGTTGACAAGATCGTTCACTTGAGGGCAAGGTGTTTCAACTCTTGGTAGGAGGGTGAAATTGGGATGTAAACCATAATTCACATAGAATGGTGAAGTGCCAGTAGTAGAACTTTGAGTGTTGTTATATGCAAACTCGGCCAGAGGTAAATAAGTGGCCCAAGCATCTTGTTGATGAGAACAGAAGCAGCGTAGATACTGCTCGAGCCACTGATTCACCCTCTCTGTCTGACCATTCGTTTGTGGATGGTAAGCAGTGGTAAGTTTCTGCTCCATATGAAGCGCGGTGCACATATTTCTCCAAAACCTAGAGGTGAATTGGGATCCTCGGTTGCTGAGGACTATTTTAGGTATCCCATGGAGTCGTACAATGTTTCTTATAAAGAGATCACACGTAATTTTGGAGGTGGGTAAGGAGGAAATTGGTACAAAGTGTACCATCTTTGAAAAAAGATCTGTTACCACTAGTATGGTGGTGTAGTTACATGATTGGGGTAAGTCAACAATAAAATCCATAGAAACTGCCTCCCAGGGAATTTGTGGAACTGGTAGGGGTTGTAGGAGCCCCACAGGAAGTTGTCGCAAAGGTTTAGTTGTTGCACATACTATGCATTGAGTAAGATATTTTTTGAGATCCTGATGTAAAGTTGGCCACCAGAAAGATCTCTTGAGCAATTCTTTAGTTCTATCCCTACCCATGTGTCCTGCAAGGGGGGACTCATGAACAGATTTAAGAACAGAAAGTCTTAAAGTAGGAGGAATGTACAACTTCCCATCCTTGCATAGCAAGCCGTCAGGGTTGCAGGTGAGATCTGCATGTGGTGCTGAAGAGTCCTTGGCGATTGCGTCCTTTTGAACAGATGTTAAATCTGATAGAACCCCTAGGATGCAGTCTTTAGGAATGACAGTGGCAGGTGTATTGCGAATTTCAGGTTTAGAATCTCGCCTGGAAAGTGCATCGGCCTTGCCATTTCTTGCACCCGGTCTATAAGTAATAATGTAGTGGAAACGGGAGAAGTACAAACTCCAGCGTAATTGTCTGGAGGATAGAGTTCAGTTTGATTGCAGGTATTGCAAGTTCTTATGGTCGGTATAGATAACCGTTGGTTGTGAGGCCCCTCCAGCAGATGTCTCCAATGGTCAAAGGAACATTTTATTGCAAGCAATTCCTTTTTGCCAACAGGATAGTTTAACTCCGCCGGTTGCATGAGTCTGGAGATGAAACTACAGGGTGCAATGGATCCTTGAATGATTTCCTTTGGGAAAGAACGGCACCTATGGCGAATTCTGAAGCGTCAACCTCTAAAATAAACTATTTCTCTAGATCAGGGTACTGCAGGATAGGTGCAGTGGTGAATTTACGTTTTAGTAAATCAAATACTGATTGAGTTTCTTTTGACCACTTAAATGCAAGGTTTAACTTAGTGAGTTCAGTGAGTGGTTTAGTGATGGATGCAAACCCTGGAATAAATTTTCTATAATAATTTGAGAACCCCAAGAACCGTTGTACATCTTTTCTAGAATGGGGTACAGGCCAATCCAAAATTGCTTGGACCTTATCATCCTGCATCTTAATACCCTCAGGGGTTATATCATAACCTAAGAAGGTTATGTTGTTGGACTCAAATATGCATTTCTCTAACTTGGCATATAGATTGTTCTTACGTAGTCTGGTTAGTACTTCCTTTACATGGATTCTGTGTTGATCAAGATTTTGAGAATAAATCAGGATGTCGTCAAGATAGACAACTACAAAAACATCTAGTATATCCCTGAAAAGATCATTAATCAAACACTGAAATGTTGCTGGGGCATTGCATAGTCCGAATAGCATCACTGTATATTCGAATAGCCCATATCTAGTCCGAAAAGCAGTTAGTCATTCGTCGCCAGCTATCATTCGTATAAGATTATAGGCTCCTCGAAGATCCAATTTTGTGAAAATCGAGGCCCCCCTTAATCTTTCTATTAACTCAGGGATTAATGGGAGTGGATACCGATTTTTCCTAGTACGCCTGTTCAACTCCCTATAGTCAATAATGGGTCTCAATGTGCCATCTTTGTTGGTAACGAAGAATATGCCTGCACCTGCAGGGGATGTGCTAGGTCTTATAAAGCCTTTCTTAAGGTTTTCGTCAATGTAATTTTTTAGGTGTTCTAACTCTGGCTTAGAGAGGGGGTAAATGTGTCCATAAGGGATTGAGACCCCTGGGAGTAAATCAATAGGACAGTCGTAATCCCTATGGAGGGGGTAATTTTTCGGCATCTTTTTTGTTAAACACATCAGAGAATTCAGCATACTGTTGGGGTAAATTGTTATCATGAACCTGTAACATAACTGAGTCAAAAGATTTTAGTTCACCATGAGTGAGTTGTGGAAATGTTAAACTAAGATTACTCCAATCTACAGATGGTTTATGTGTTCTTAACCAGTTTATACCGAGTATTATATCAAACATTGGGGAGGATATCACATCAAATGTGAGTATTTCTGTGATGTGTGTGCATGATGTTACCTGTAAGGATGTTGTCTGGTGTGTAACAGGATCTGATTTAAGCATTGTGCCATCAATAACCTTCACAGAGACCGGTAGATGCTTACACACTAAAGGTATTTTATTTCGTTTCACAAAAGCTTGATCAACAAAATTTCTGCTAGACCCTGTATCGGCAATAGCTTCAGTGGTTATCCGTACTTGGTCCCACTGTAAAATAATAGGAATGGTCAGGTATGAGGGTTTAATAACTTTCATCAAATAAGATTCTGTAGAATTAAATAACCTACCCTTCTTATTTTTTGCGAGGACAGGACAGTCCTTGACTTCATGTGAGGGGCTGGCACAATACATGCGCAGTTTCCTTCTGGATTTTTCTTGCATGGTTAGGGGTCCTTTCATAAACCCAATGCCCATAGGTTGAGGAGTATCCTTACTAGAATAGGCTACAGTGGATGATAGACTCCTTGTACTGTTAGCCTTGATAGTAAGGGTAAACAAGTCCTCTAATGAATCAGGTATACCTGTGCGCGAGAGTTCATCTTTAATTTCCTCTGATAATCCTAAACGGTACTGAGTTTTAAGTGAGACCTCATTCCATTCGGAATCAGGAGCTGAGACCTTAAATTGTGTTATATAGTTCTCTGTTTGAGAGAGAGTATTCTCTGCTGAGACCTGCTTAAAAGGATCATCATAAAGCACAGACATCTGATTAAAGAAAGCAGTTAAGGATCCTAAAATTGAATCTTCATTCTCAAAAAAAGTGTCTGCCCAGGGCCTAGGCTCCCCCCTCAGGTAGGATATAACAGTGAGCACTCTGGACCTTTCGGTAGGATAAGTGTGAGGCTTCATTTCAAAGAGTAACAGACATGAGTTCCTAAACTCTCTGAATTTTGATCTGTCTCCAGAGAACTTCTCTGGGGGGGAGACCATGGGTTCTGGGGTTGATTCTACAGAGGTAGCTTTAGGTGTGAGAGTCTCCCTTAGACAGGCTTTCAATGCCTGATTTTCTACCTGTAGTTCATGGAAAGAACTAGATAGAGCTTCCAATCTATCAGAGAGTACCTGAACCTTATCACTTAATTGGTCTTGTTCCATAATGTGATAAATGTAGGATTATACTGTGCACACCAACACAAAATCCTTCCCTTATTTGGCTGGTTAATTCTGTCAAGGTTTAGGTCAGTGGCAAAAATGTCAGGAGGAGAAGCAACGGAGTTTGAATCAGGTAGGCTTTTTAGAAAGAGCTACTACGTGAGCCCAGCTGTAGTTGAAGATCCACCAATATAAGGCTCTGCAAAATAGACACGATTTCAAATATGGAGCAAGTAACTCAGATGTGAGCTAGAGGCTAGGAATCAAACTTAATTAACCAGCAAGGTGTGCTAGTAGGAGGTGCTCTTTATAGGGAGCATCTTAAAGGTACAAGGTCAGTTTAAACAGCAGATAGTAACCCTTACACACCTACACAGACAGGTTAGAAGTGTTGGAAAAGTTAAATCAATATTACATACCCTAGAGGGTCACAATCTGTCAGATTCCTGGAAGGCCCTATACGGTACAAACTCAGACCACACTTTCTTTTCCTCAGTGCACCGCACATATTTTAGATTGGATTACATTTTCCTGAGCCAAATACTGCTAACAAATCTTGCGTCCTCCTCCATTTCACCAGGTGTGTGGTCGGACCATTCTGTGGTGTCAGTGAGGGTGGAGGGGTTACTTCCACCCAGCTCTATGAAGAGCTGGACATACGACCCCACAATCATGAAAGACCTTATTCAAAGAGAGGCTATATTCAAACACATGA
Organism: Bombina bombina; assembly: GCF_027579735.1. Taxonomy (NCBI): domain Eukaryota; kingdom Metazoa; phylum Chordata; class Amphibia; order Anura; family Bombinatoridae; genus Bombina; species Bombina bombina. The sequence continues at coordinate 666,656,398 of NC_069501.1, forward strand.
CAGAATAATGGAATATTAATAATAACTCAGTAGACAACCCCATACAGGTGTGGGCAGCACATAAAATGATTCTAAGAGGCCTATTAATTCAAATCAAATCACAACGCAAACGCAAAGCAAAAACATTATTCACTACGCTTCAAACGGAAATAGCAGCCTTGGAGAGGCGACATAAACTGACTGGCTCCAAAAACACATATAAATCTCTACAAGACAAAAGACAGACCTTAGATAAATTGCTTAACGACCAATCGATTAGAGCAGGTTTAAGGCTACAATCTAGATACTTCGTCTATGCGAACAAACCTGATAGGTTCCTAGCCAATAAAATCAGAAACAAAATTAGAGATATATCTATCCCCCTACTGCGTAAAATGGGAGGGGAAATGACTTCAAATCCAATAGACATAGTCAACACATTTGCGGCATACTATGGCTCTCTATACGATGGACAGAAAGTTAGTAAAACACCACAAACACAAGGTCTACTTAATAAATTCTTAGAGGAGGCTGCCATGCCTTCAATTAACCAACAAGATTTTGACACCCTAAATGCAGATATCACGAGCTAGGAGGTGCTTACGGTCTTAAAAGACCTAAAACTAGGGAAAGAGGCTGGCCCGGATGGCTTCCCAGGTGAATACTACAAGTTATTTAAAACGTCCCTTACTTCCCATCTAGTTCATTTCTGCAACCATATCATGCAAGGTCATATTATCCCCACCAAACTCTTAGACGCCAAAATCATAGTAATCCCTAAACCAGGCAAAGATAAAACTTTATGCTATAATTACAGGCCAATCTCCCTGATAAACCAGGACTTAAAAATCCTCACAAAAACTTTAGCTTACCACCTCAAACACATCCTCCCCAAATTAATTCATCCTGATCAGGTGGGCTTCATTAAAAACAGAGAGGCCCCAGACAATATTAGGAGAATGATAGCCCTACTTGACTATCTACACAAAACAAAAAAGCCTTCTCTGTTGCTCTCTTTGGACGCAGAGAAGGCGTTTGACAGAGTTGATTGGGACTTTATGCAAGCGGTTTTGAGGAGAGTAGGCATTGGGGGCCCTTATCTGGAAGCAATTAAAAACATATACTCAACCCCTACAGCCAGTGTTAGAGCTATGGGTCATCAGTCTGATAAATTTGCAGTTCTCAATGGCACCCACCAGGGGTGCCCATTGTCCCCCTTACTATTTGCATTATGCATTGAACCCCTGGCCCAACATATTAGAAAATCCCCAGACATCTCAGGAATAACTATCAAACAGAGGTAATATAAGCTTACTCTTTTTGGAGACAATATCTTGCTATCTTTGTCCAGGCCCTTGCTCTCACTACCAAATCTGTATAAAACTATTGACTCATTTTCCATAATATCAGGATATAAGATAAACCTAGAGAAATGTGAGGCCATGCCCATAGCACTCCCAGACCATACTAAAAAGCTGATAGAATTAAACTTTGAACTTAAATGGATTAAGCATTATCTTAGATATTTAGGGATTAACCTAACGAGAAATTCATCAGAACTATACCAGGTCAATTTTCCCCCAATATATAAATCCATCACACAAGACCTACGTAGCTGGAGCAAACTGGGATTTTCTTGGTTTGGAAGGCTATATGCAGTCAAAATGACAGTATTACCGCGAATCCTATATTTGTTCCGCACTTTGCCCATAAATATCCCGACACAAGATCTAGATGATCTACAAAGACGCACTAATAGTTTCATAAGAGGCAATAAAAAAGCCAGAATCTCATCTACTATACTCAATAGACATCGAAAATTAGGGGGGATCGGGGCACCAAACTTTAAACACTACTACCAGGTGGCTAGACTAGCACAAGCAGCCCTCCTTCAGGATCTAGAGGAAGATATAATTTGGACAAAACTAGAGTCAGACATCATAGAAGTAGAACCACAAACGATGGTGCTTTGGGACCCGAAACACAGCTCAGTTAGGAACCACACTACTTTCCCAATTTCTGACTTCATGATCAAACAATGGTCCAAACTCACCTCAACACTTAACCTACTACCACATAAATCTGTCAAAACGCCACTTAAATGCATAATTAAACTGGAACTCACCCCAACTATTAAAAAGTGGGAAAACAGAGGGTTATATAGAATAGCAGATCTACTAGAAAGGGGTAAAATGCTTACTTATGCACAAATACAAGAAAAGCTTCACCCGACCAAACTTCACTGGTTTTTATATTTACAAATCTCCTCCAACATACAGCATCTTATACCAGCGGGCCCAAGTAACCCTCTCACCACCCTAGAAATTCTATGTAGCTCACCAACGAGACCTAAGAAAACTATAACTCAAGTATACCAGGCAATCCAGTGTGCTACAGGGAATACCAAAACTCCACTACAAATTAAGTGGGAAAAAGACCTTGATAAGGAAATCGAAGTACAAACCTGGCATACAATTTTATACAATGCGGGAAGGGGATTAATGAGCGCAGACATGCTTGAAAGCTGTATTAAAACCAACTTTCGTTGGTATCTTACTCCGGTGATAACCTTGCATACCATTAGGCATGGGTCCAAACTTTGTTACAGGGGTTGCAAAGTAGAGGGCACCTACAAACATATGTGGTGGGACTGCCCCCACACATATAGAATATGGAATCATCTGTCACAATTCCTAAGCTCAATCTTAGACAGCCCCATCAAACTTTCTATAGAACAAGCATTATTACATACTAGACTTAAAGGGTTTAACAAACACATAAATCAATTTATTAAAATAACCTGCACAGCTGTAAGAGTGTGTATCGCACGCCTTTGGAAGGTGGGTGCCCCATCATGGGGGGAAATTATAATTAAGATCAAACACTACTACAATATGTCAGCACAAGCGGCTACATTGCAGGACACACAAGAAACCTTACAAAAGGTTTGGTATTACTGGATTATGCATGATACGCCAGATCCCAGAGATGAGAGTAGATGAGGGGCTTCCTACACATAGATCTTTTCCCACATAAACTAAAGGCTTCGCTGAGACTGAACAGATAATAGCCTAAACTATACAGAGTTAAAGATGAGATCCCGAAAAGTCCTTCCTCTCCTACCTTCTCTTGCCCCACTTTCCCTCATCTCTACCTAATCTCTTCTCTTTTCTTTGTTGTTTCATTTTGTTCATTTTGAAAAGTTGTTAATTTACAAATTTGCGCAACAGAAAGCAGATTGATATATTCTACCACTTTAACTGTTTCAGACTACTAAAGATACTTGGGCTCCTAACGGAATGCTGCAAGTAAAGATATTCAATGGTTTAAGGCAAAGTAACTTTTTTTTATCTGTTTTCTTTTTGATGTAGACGACTTTTAGTTCATTATTGCCATTGCTACAATGTATATCTCTTTAAGATGTATGTTTTATTAACCTTTTTTTTTTCTTTTTGTTCAAAACCAATGAAAACCATATTAAACTAAATAATACGTTGCATGCTTATTTTTCCTTCCAAAATGTAGAACCTTGCATTTTTCCGTATTAAATCTCATTTTACATTTACCTGCCCATACTTCTAATTTTTGCAGGTCCCTTTGTAACGAAAGTTCATCCTGCACTGACCTAATGACCTTACTTAATTTAGTATCATCTGCAAAAATAGAGATGTCGCTATTTAATCCTAGTCATTTATAAAAATATTAAAAAGAATAGGGCCCAGCACTGATCCCTGGGGTACTCCACTGATTACCTTTGTCCAATCTGAGTATGATCCATTTACTACTACTCATTGCTCCCTATCTTTTATCCAGTTATTTATCCATAAACAAACATTTTCAGCTATTCCCAGTCCCATAATCTCTCATGTGGCACTGTATCAAACGCCTTTGCAAAATCTAAGTATATCACATCAACTGATTCCCCGTTATCTACATTTTTACTTACTTCCTCATAGAATCTAATTAGATTAGTTTGACATAATCTATTTCTCATAAAACCATGCTGATTAGAACTCATAATCTTGTTTACACTAATATGGTCATCAATATAATCCCTTATAATCCCTTCAAATATCTTCCCCACTATTGATGTCAGACTAACTGGTCTATAGCTTCCTGGATCATCCCTACTTCCCTTTTTGAAGAGTGGCACCACATCAGCTTTACACCAATCCTTGGGTACCATGCCTGAGGATAATGAGTCCTGAAAAATTAAGAGTAGCGGTTTGTCTATAACAGTGCTAAGTTCCCTTAACACCATTGGGTGTATTCCATCTGGGCCTGGAGTTTTATTTACCTTAATAATGTATTTTTTAAAGTTTCATTAGCTGTTTAAATATTGACAAAATAAGTGTAAAATTTTTGTGTCTATAAAACAATGGCAGCTGCCATGTTGTAACTTAGGTTACTTTCTCTGCTGTGGCCAAATAGGGACAGTTATACATTGGTCACCAGAGTATGTAGCCAATGGCTATGTGGAATATAACAGTGTTCTGCACTTCCATTTCTAACAAGAACGGAAAAGCTCACAATTTTAGAATGGAATTACAGGAAATGCGGACAAAATAAATAATGAAAGTATATTGCAGACTTCTTTTTATATATGCGATTTATCATTTTATATTACCATCTCAAAGTGTTTAATGTCCCTTTAAGTGGAACAGTAAGTCAATTTACTAAACTAAGAATGTTGTTAACATGCATTAATGTATATCTCTATCCATGTTATTTTTCCAACCTCTTAATATGGATAAAAAGAAAGAAAAACAAATAAATACAGATGACCCTCCGTTTACGAAGGTTCAATTTGCGCCGTTTCAGAATAACAACTTTTTTTTCAGTCATGTGACTGCTATTGAAAAGCATTGAAAAGCAGTGCACTAATTAAAATAGCTAGTAGTTGGAGCTGTCCGCTTGTGTTGCAGCAAAGTAATGCAAACTTAGCAGACTGAAATTGATCTGTGTACACAGAGCGGACCAGACCTATCGAGCAACAAGATCTAGCAGCCACTTCCCTTTTATCTTCCTGTCCAGCTGCTTGAGGTGAGGGTGCCTAACTGCCTATTAATCACTGCAGATTGAAATGCAGACCCAATATTATCTAACATGCTAACAACGCAAAGAACTGTTTGCAGAACCTTTTTGTTCATTAAACTTAGTTTGATGATGACACAATCTGTTGTGTAATTATTTTATTAGGTGATGTTTAGCGAATGTTTTTGATCATTAAACTTAGTTTGATGATGACACAATCTATATTAATATGTTTATAATGCTGTTTTGCATTTAAAGTCTTCATTTCAAAGCTTTAAAAATAATGTATTAGATGTTACTTTTTGAGAGGGGCTTGGAACCTAACTCCCTCACTTCCCATTGACTTACATTATAAACTGGGTTTCAATTTACAACGGTTTTGATTTACAACCATTCCTTCTGGAACCTCACCCTGGCGTAAACTGAGGGCTACCTGTACCAGCATTTTCCTATGTATATTTTAGTCACTATAGTCCAGATTTAAGATTTCATCTTTTAAAGGGTTTTACCCTAGTCTCTTGTTTATCTACATGTACTGATCCAAAACAAACACTATGAACCTAGAGCTGTATTTAAACTGTATGACATAGATAAAAGATGGGTCCTTTGGTTTCCTACAATATTTTTTTTATGTAAAGGGCAAGAAAGTTAAACTGCATTGAAACTTAATGGGACATGAAACCCAATTTTTTTCTTTTATGATGTAGGTAGAACTTACAATTTTAAACAACTTTCCAGTTTACTTTAATTATCAAATTGGCTTCATTCCTTTGGTATGCTTTGTTGAAGGAGCAGCAATGCATTACTGGTTGCTGACTGAACAAATGGGTTAGCCAATGACAATAGGTATATATATATGCAGCCATCAATCAGCAGTTATAACCTAGGTTCTTTGCTGCTTCTGTGCTTTCTTAGATGAACTTTTCAGCAACGGTAACAAGAGAAGGATACAAATTAAATAATAGAAGTGAATTGGAAAGTTGTTTAAAATTGTATTCTCTATCTGAATCATGAAAGAAAAATTTTGGGTTTAATGTCCCTTTAAATCATTTTATGAGTTTATGTCTGACAAATTGTCCTTGATTCTATATTATTTATCTTTGTTTATTAACCACAAATTCTGGAAAAATGTTCTTATATCCCTCTTCACTTTATATATGGTTATTTCTACAGTTGCTTTAAAATTTCTCTTTCTGTGATGTTTTGATTTGTCCTGTAACATGTTTTTAGCCATTATTAAATATTTTTACCTTCTATAATGAGTATATTTTTAATTTTATTTTCTAAGATTTTTACTAGCTTCTCTGCTTCGTGTAACATAGAAAGAGTTGCATTTCTTCATTGCTAAGTTTGCATTCCATGGACATGTGCTGGAGACTTCAATATCTTTTTTTTCCATAGCAACAAGAACAGTGGTGATATATCTATTCCATCCACGGGAATCTAAAAAATGCTAAAACAGTTTGTAGAGCAGCATGTCAGCAGATATTGTTCACAGAACAAACATTTGAATGTTTTTCAACCGTGGAAGGCACTTTAGTATTGATTCATTATATACAGGGATCAATTAGTCTCTGTTTGAAAGAAACAAATAGTGATTGAAACTATTGGAAAGTACAGATATATTTTAATGAGACAAAAAAATAGATTGTCTGATTTTATGTGATGTTCATTACCTTTTAGTCAATCGAGAGATGCTTAGAACATTACTATAAGGAAAGTCAGTCAGAAAATCTTGTGCTTGAGAAAGCCTGCTACAGTATGAGATTATGCACCAATAGCCCACTACATAGAACATATTCTCACTATCTCATCAGTAGAAAAGTATGCCCTATTTTTACACTGTTAAATAATAGTATAGTACACCATGTGTTTGTTCCAAAAGGGATATTGGGGTCGATTCCAGTCTTTCCAAAGTCATTCATATTAGAAAAACAGTATTTTCTTTTTTAACCAAAACGATCACAATCTTACAAAGTCAAACAAAGCCAAACTTGAAAACTCCATGATATTCAATCTTCATTTCCCCCACTGTCACTAACAACCAATAATGGCTGTCAAACAGCAAGAAACAAATAGATAAAAACTACCAAGTGCTCTCCAAGCTACTAAGCCTCTCTCTACAACTGACCAAGCATCTCATCCTCATAGAAACATAGAAACATAGATATTGACGGCAGATAAGAGCCATAGGCCCAGCAAGTCTGCCCGACCTTACCTAACAGTATAAACTTATCTAGTTCGTAGGATAGCCCTATGCTTGTCCCATGCATTTTAAGTGCTTCCTCAAATTACTCCTGAATCTACTACCCCTTAGCTTGACCCCTTGTTCTTGAATTTTCCATTTTATGTAAAATACCCACAGCCTCAGTTTTACTAAACCCTTTAATGTACTTGAAAGTTGCTATCATATCACCTCTTTCCCTTCTCTCCTCTAAGCTATACATATTTAGGTCATTGAGCCTATCCTGGTAAGTTTTATTTTTTAGACCATGTACCATTTTGGTAGCCCTCCTTTGCACAGATTCAAGTTTGTTAATATCCTTCTGAAGATATGGTCTCCAGAACTGCACACAATACTCAAGATGAGGCCTAACTAATGATCTATAAAGTGGCATAAGAACCTTACTATTTCTGCTGCAAATACCTCTACCAATACATCCAAGCATTCTGCTAGCCTTACTCGCTGCATTACTACATTGTTTACTAAGTTTTAAATCATCTGAAATAATAATTCCCAAGTCCTGTTCCTCGTCTGTAACAGTCAGTAAAGTGTCATTGAGTCTGTAATTAACATTTGGATTTTTCTTCCCTAAATGCATTATTTTACACTTTGCTGTGTTAAACTTTAGATCCCAGTCGTTTGTCCAATCCTCCAATTGTTGTATATCACTTCTCATTTTGTCTACCCCCCTGGAACATCCACTCTGTTGCAAATTTTTGTATCATCTGCAAAGAGACATACTTTCCCCTGTAGCCCTTTGCTGATATCGCAGATAAATATGTTAAACAATACAGGCCCCAGAACTGACCCCTGAGGAACACCACTAGTAACAGCCCCCTCTGCTGAATGAACTCCATTTACTAAGACACTTTGTTTTCTGTCCTTAAGCCAGCATTCCACCCAGTTCACAATTTTTGAATCTAGACCAAGGAGATATAGTTTGTGAATAAGTTTATTGTGTGGGACGGTGTCAAATGCTTTGCTGAAATCTAGATATGCTACATCAACTGCTCCTCCCTTGTCTAATACTTTTGTTACATAATCAAAGAAGTCAATTAGATTAGTCTGACATGATCTCCCTGAAGTAAAACCATGCTGATTTTGGTCCTCTAAATTGTTTGTCTTTATGTAAGTCATAATTCTTTCTTTTAAGAGGCTTTCCATTAATTTCCCTACTACTGAAGTTAAACTAACTGGCCTGTAGTTGCCAGATTCTTCTCTACTGCCCTTTTTATGAAGGGGTATTACATTTGCTATTCTCCAATCATCTGGGACAGCTCCTGTTAATAGTGACTGATTAAACAGATCAGTTAATGGGACAGTTAGCACTGATCTACTAGTCCAGCAATCCCTCACTCTCCTCTGTCTCTTCATGTTCATCACACCTCCCATTTAACATGGCCCCTATCAGTGAATGATTCCTTTTTATTGAGGGTAATTAGGTTTAATGGAGTCCATGTGTGTGTGTTGCAAATGGATAGAGTGGTGTTTATTTTTAATAAAATATTTTTATAATGTGGTATTGATATGTGTACCTATTTTGCAAGTGTCAATATTTTGAAGATTTGTTTTCTTTCTTTTTATAGTTAATGGATGATTAAGTTGTATTCTGTATCATTTTATATTTGATGTTATTTGATAATTATAAAAGTGTCCATCACCATTATTGCCATGAGCAATGCCAACTTGATTGTTAGGTCAAAGTATGCTCACATTGATGGCCAATACTGTTAGTGTTTAGCCGGTGTGTACTATTGGTCGATCATGTGGGTGTTACACAATTATCAAGTGCCTTTGGCCATTGAATTCAATGTTTTCATTTTGTTTTGTCAGTTTTTAGTCAATAACTTGTGGTTGGATGAATTGTGATCAGCCAGGTTGATGCTGTCCATGCATCGTACATGAGACATTTGTAATGTCTGATCTTTTTCTAACTGAATTATTGTGTTATTGGTTGCATTGTAAGTGTTACAATAAAAACAAAAAGCGTTTATATATATTTCAGTATCTATAATAATTTTTACATGTAATATTTCTATAAAGTGCCTTAAGATAAGTACGTTTTCATGTGCGCTAAACCGACACCTCGTTAGACCTATAGCCTGAAACACGAAGTGCATTACGCATATTTTACATTCCTTTGTTCTGCACATAGATTTTTTTTAAATTGTTATTATTAAATATACATTTCTATACATATCTAATAATGTTAATGTAAAATAGATATCTATACTTATATATCTATAGGAATAGATATATACAGATATAGATAGAAATATGTATTTACATTAAAAATAACATATTCTTGTATGTGTACAGTAACACATATTAAATGTTATTATAGAGTTATTATTTATTATTATATATAACTTTTAAAAACTTTTTTTTAAATATTTCTGTGAATAATTTTTAGCAGATAGTGTTTATGTGAGTGTATCTGTAACCTTAAAAGTATTCATGCTGTGTTTGGTGCAACATTTTTTTAACTCACTACCCTTTACGCAAGGTTTTCGAGCTAACATGATGAGCGTAAAATGCGATTCCACTCGAGCGTTCGTGTTTACTTTCAACTTGTAATACAAGCACATATTAATGTGCCCACAATATTCTTATATTGCGTGCATGCTAACGTTAGTGCATTACTTGTAATCTAGCCCATTACTAGGTGAATCTTGGATGTACCCAATGGCAATCAATCAGAGTTGCATAACAGAGTAGTAGGAGGTTCCACTGCAATATTCACAAAAGTAGTGTTAAGTTGCAATTTTTTCTCATCCTTCTGCTTAGAATAAAATGATCAGAAAGTGTCCCATTAATTAAAATATAGGCTCTGTAAATAATATATTCTTTAGTGAGCATAGAAAGGAAAGCATAACTAAACCAATGTATTATGGCTGTGAAAAGGGGGTTGCAACAAAGACATGCATCTTCCAAGTTATCATGTTATAATGTATCATGGAAAAATGTTGAAAAGGACATTTATTATTTTAATACCAGCTGTCTACTTTAAACAAAGCATGTTTGGTCATTGTGTATACATTTAGTTAAAAAGGGTAAAAATTATAGATTTTATTCAACAGCGATATTGGACTTTATGATTGAGTTCTGTTTGGATCTTTTTCAGGTTTACTTATCAGGGCTATGAAAACAGCTAAAAAGTTATTTGATGGTCTTCTGTGAAAATGTATTGAAGAGACAATTCAAGGACACATTCAACAAAGTCATAAAACAATTTAGATGGCCACCCGTCTATCCCAGCAGTCCTTCTAAAAATAGTTGTAATTATCTCCTGTACATGAATTGGTGCATTTAGGTCCTATCATCAACTACAGTATTAAGACTTTTTTTCAACAAAACGTCTCCTTCTCCATCAAGTTTACCTACTGTTTCAGATATCACTTCTGATAGAAATGTATAAAAATATTGTGATACTATTGAGGTCAGATGTCAAAGAATTATCCAATCAGATGGAAGAGATTTGTTTTTACACTAAGTTTTTAGTCATATTAACCAGAAGTCCTACAGTTTTTTTTCCAAACCAGTAGAATTTGCCTTCAGTCCTGCTTATAACCTTCTTAGGGACAGATTACAAGTGGCACATTAACAATTTTTTTTGCTTGCACGCAAACAACGTTGAATGTAAAATGTTAACGCGGTTGGGTTAGCGCACATATTACAAAATTAAAGTAAATTATTTGTGCGCAAGCGGAAAACTCAAGTGCGCTAAGTTCAGAACTTTGGATATTACTTGCTCACAAACTTCTTCTCCTATTGACTTCTATGGGGCACATTAAAAAAGAAAACTAACAGCTATCATGGGCTCGATCCGATAAAAATCGTCGCCCGCAAAAGCCGGCGACGCCAAAAACTGCACGGGTTTGGTATCCTATATACGGCGTAACCTAGAAGTTACGCCCGTATATTTCTGCCGTCGGCCGTAGTTTTTTTGGCCATAGGCAGGTATACCAAACCCGCACAGTTTGGTATCCAATATACAGCGTAAGGACTTACGTGGCGAAAATGGAGAAATCTTACTCCATTTTGACCCCTCCACAAAAAGCAGCCGTATGAAGCCTTACGCTGACTATTGGAGCCCCGTAACTACCTAAACTACCTGCAAAATAAAACCTAACACCTAACGCATGTGCAATGTCTATCTACCTGTCAACCGCGATCCCCCGCCGCAATCCCTAATAAAGTATTTAACCCCTAAACCGCCGCTCCCGGACCCTGCCACCATCTACATAAACTAAACCCTTCTGTGAGCCCCTAAAACTGCCGCCATCTAACTGATCTATCCCCTAATGTGAACCCCTAAAACCGCCGCCATCTACCTGATCTATCCCCTAATGTGAACCCCTTACACCGCCGCCATCTACCTGATCTATCCCCTAATGTGAACCCCTTACACCGCCGCCATCTACCTTATCTATCCCCTAATCTGACCCCTTACACCACCACCACCTATATAAAAATTATTAAACCCTAATCTAATCCCCCTATACCGCCGCCAGCTATATTAATATTATTAACCCCTAATCTAATCCCCCTAAAATAATTATCTCTATTACCAGCCCTTAAAAGGGCCTTTTGCGGGGCTTTGCCCCAAAGTAAACAGCTCTTTTGCCCTATTACCTGCCCTCCCTACACCGCCGCCACCTATATTAATAGTATTAACCCCTAATGTAATCTACCTACCCCGCCGCCAGCTATATTATCTATATTAACCCTAAGTATATTATAGTTAATATAGTTATTACATTATATATATCAACTATATTAACCCTAATTATATTAGGGTTAATATAGTTAATATAGTTACTATAGTATTTATATTAACTATATTAACTCTATCTAACCCTGACACCCCTAACTAAATTCTTATTAAATAAATCTAATTCATATTATAAACTAAAATATTCCTATTTAAATCTAAATACTTACCTATAAAATAAACCCTAAGATAGCTACAATATAATTAATAATTACATTGTAGCTATGTTAGGGTTTATATTTATTTTACAGGTAAATTGTTAATTATTTTAACTAGGTATAATAGCTATTAAATAGTTATTAACTATTTAATAGCTACCTAGTTAAAATAATTACCCTATTACCTGTAAAATAAATCCTAACCTAAGTTACAAATACACCTACACTATCAATAAATTAAATAAACTACAAATATCTATCTAAAAATACAATTAAATAAACTAAACTAAATTACAAAAAAAAACAAACACTAAATTACAAAAAAAAAAAAGATTACAGCAATTTTAAGCTAATTACACCTATTCTAAGCCCCCTAATAAAATAATAAAGCCCCCCAAAATAAAAAATTCCCTACCCTATTCTAAATTATAAAATACCCAGCTCTGTACCAGCCCTTAAAAGGGCTTTTTGCGGGGTATTTACCCCAAGTTAACAGCTCTTTTGCCTGTAAAAAAAAAAGAACACAACACCCCCCCCCCCCAACATTACAACCCAAGCGGCAAAGAAGAAGTCTTCATCCCGGCGATGTCTTTATCCAAGCGGCAGCAAAGTCTTCTTCCATCCGGCAGCATCTTCCATCAAGCGGCATCTTCAATCTTCTTTCTTCGCTCCTCCAAAGCGGAGCATCCATCCTGGCCGACGACTGAACGAGGAATGAGGTACCTTTAAATGACGTCATCCAAGATGGCGTCCGTCGAATTCCGATTGGCTGATAGGATTCTATCAGCCAATCTGAATTAAGGTAGGAAAAATCTGATTGGCTGATTGAATCAGCCAATCGGATTGAACTTGAATCTGATTGGCTGATTCAATCAGCCAATCAGATTTTTCCACCTTAATTCCGATTGGCTGAGAGAATCCTATCAGCCAATCGGAATGCGACGGACGCCATCTTGGATGACGTCATTTAAAGGTACCTCATTCCTCGTTCAGTCGTCGGCCGGGATGGATGCTCTGCGTCGGAGGAGCTAAGAAGAAGATTGAAGATGCCGCTCGTTGGAAGATGCTGCCGGATGGAAGAAGACTTTGCTGCCGCTTGGATAAAGACATCGCCCGGATCGGATGAGGAGTTCGGCCCGGTTGGGTGAAGACAAGGTAGGGAGATCTTCAGGGGGGTAGTGTTAGGTTTATTTAAGGGGGGTTTGGGTTAGATTAGGGGTATGTGGGTGGTGGGTTGTAATGTTGGGGGGTGGTATTGTGTTTTTTTTTCAGGCAAAAGAGCAGTTTTCTTTGGGGCATGCCCCGCAAAAGGCCCTTTTAAGGGCTGGTAAGGTAAAAGAGCTTTGAACTTGTTTAATTTAGAATAGGGTAGGGAATTTTTTTTATTTTGGGGGGCTTTATTATTTTATTAGGGGGCTTAGAATAGGTGTAATTAGCTTAAAAATCTTGTAATCTTTTTTTTATTTTTTGTAATTTAGTGTTTTTTTTTTGTAATTTAGTTTAGTTTATTTAATTGTATTTTTAGATAGATATTTGTAGTTTATTTAATTTATTGATAGTGTAGATGTATTTGTAACTTAGGTTAGGATTTATTTTACAGGTAAATTGGTAATTATTTTAACTAGGTAGCTATTAAATAGTTATTAACTATTTAATAGCTATTGTACCTAGTTAAAATAAATACCAAGTTACCTGTAAAATAAATATAAACCCTAAAATAGCTACAATGTAATTATTAATTACATTGTAGCTATCTTAGGGTTTATTTTATAGGTAAGTATTTAGATTTAAATAGGAATATTTTAATTAATAATATTAATATTAGATTTATTTTAATAAGACTTTAGTTAGGGATGTTAGAGTTAGATTATTATACTTAATATATATATAATATAATAACGATATTAACTATATTAACCCTAATATAATTAGGGTTAATATAGTTAATATATATAATATAATAATTATATTAACTATATTAACCCTAATATAATTAGGGTTAATATAGTTAATATAGCTGGCGGCGGTGTAGGGGGATTAGATTAGGGGTTAATGTGTTTAATATAGGTGGCGGCGGTGTAGGGGGATTAGATTAGGGGTTAATGTGTTTAATATAGGTGGCAGCGGTGTAGGGGGATTTAGATTGTAGACAAAAGAGCTGATTACTTTGTGACAAAGCCCCGCCAAAAGCCCGTATAAGGGCTGGCAAAAGAGCAGTTTACTTTGGGGTAATGCCACGCAAAAAGCCCTTTTCAGGGCTATTTGTAGGGTTAGACTTAGGTTTAGTGGTAGGGATAGTTTAGTATTTTAGGGGTTAAATAATTTAATATAGATGGCGGCGGGGTAGGGGGATTAAATTAGGGGTTAATAATTTTAAAATAGATGGCGGCGGGGTAGGGGCTCACTTTAGGGGGTAGGTAAGGTAGGGGCTCACTTTAGGGAGTTATAGATTTAATATAGCGGGGTCCGGGAGCGGTGGTTTAGGGGTTAATAACTTTATTAGGTGGCGGCGGGGTCCAGGAGCGGCGGTTTAGGGGTTAATAACTTTTTTATTATTAGGATAGTGAGGGGGGATAGCGGATAGAGGGTTAGACGTGTCGGGCTATGTTTAGGAGGCGTGTTAGACAGTGCGGGTGATTTTATACTTTAGTCAGGTTTTGTAGGCGCCAGCAGTTTCTAACGTGCCGTAAGTCACTGGCGACGCCAGAAATTTGTACTTGCGCAGATTTCTGGACATCTCTGGTTTATCCGAGTTACGGCACGTTAGCATCTGACGGCGCCGTATATTGGATAGCTCGAGTTGCGAGCTGAAACTGCGGGCAACGCGGGTTCCCTCGCTTGAGCCGCAAACTACGCCGTATATTGGATCGCGCCCCATATATGTTACCACCAGTTTCCAAACTTTACTACCTAAATAGAAACTAGGCCGATGTTACTAAACAGTAATACATTTTCCTGCAAACATATGCTTAGTTTCCATCTGTGTAGTAAAATGTGTAAACTGGTGATGAAAACCTTTATCTCCACTAAAGTTTATGGAGATTTTTTATGTTACCACCAGTTTCCAAACTTTACCCCCTCAATGGAAACTAGGCCATGTTTGGATAATGAAAGGATATTAGAAAATAAAATGATTAAAATGTGAAAAGCATTTGTATGCATATTTTAACTATTATGTTACTTAATAATAATACATTATATACTAATTTTAATTTATTCTGTAAAATATACTTCCTTGTAAATATGTATTATTTAAAATATATTTATATGTAATGATATTAAAACAAAAACAAAAATAAATAAATAAGTTCAACACTCATGAGTTTGAAAAATGTTTTTTTCATTAATATATGTTTAACACTTGTTCTCCTGGTTGTCTAATAAGGTATGAATTTAAAATAAGGTTTCCATACAAGAAATGAGCTTTTAGTGCTCTTAATCAGTTTTTAAAATGCTAAAACTATATAAGAACACATATTTTATTAAACAAGTGTTAAGATGTAATGATTAAATTAGAGTTACAACCTTTATTTAAAACCATATATACCAGGCAATCATCATAACATGTTCAAAACATTTAATAAAGAAAGAAGACCTTTAATCAAAGGTGGAAAAGTGTTAGGACTATAATTGTTCAAAATGTATGTGTAACATATGTAAAGAAAACAAATAAAACATATGTAAACTTAAAACACAGGAATCATGTCAAATATTTTTTATTGACATGTAGATTAAGAATATCGGACCCGGTGGACTTCCTGTGGGAGGAGCAAGGAGGAAGGTGTGCAGGCTCTGAGCTCCTGTGAAAACGGAGCTAAGCTTAACATCCGATACCCCGCCACGAAGCCCTATTGCCGGGGTAAAAGATTTACCCGGCCGGGGGGACAGGAAAGAGTGGCATCAGGAAGTCACAGCGCCCTAAGCTTAGACCTACTGCATCTGCTAAACAGAGAACTAAAAATTCAACGGAGGTCATAAACAGATAAACTGCCAGTACAGACTTTGATAAACATCCTGAGTACACCTGGCACCGGGAGCCGGAGTTTGGAGGAGCAGTGGAAGACCCAGCGTGAGAGACTGCCCAGAGCACTACTGGCAATACAGACCGGGAAGCGGCTGAACACCCCCCCATATCGGTAAGTCGGCCGGCAATGATGACGACATGAGTACCTGACGCCGCTGCAGCGGGGAATAGCCGCACAAGACTGCAGGTGAAAGCGGTACTGGTCGCACATCGGAGGATCTAGAGCAAAGGCCCCCCGGGTGGGGTAAGGCTTAGACGGAACCAGCAAGTGAGTGGTCGTGAAGCAATGGGGGGGTAAGTAAGTGTGCAAGCATATGATTGAAGGCACGAGTGCTGCGCACGAAAACAGGGTATAAAGGGTAAGAAGGACACTGAGGTGGATTGTGGCCGGGGGTGTCAAAGAGGATATACAGAACACCAGAGAGGCCTAGCACGATAAACCACCTAAAAAGTACTTTGGGAGACGTTAAATACCTAACTGTTACCTTTAGGATAAACGGCTGTATGGTGCACACCCCTGTCTTAGACTTGTGATTTTGGCAAAGTACTGTCTGCAAAACAAGACAAGTTTGGCGCCCAAGGTTTAAACAGAGCAAGTTGGAATATTGGGATAGAGGTTATTTGGGACAAAAACGCTGCAGTATTAAGTTACAGCCAAGGAGAGTTAAATATCTATAGCCTGAATGGGTTAAAGTAAACTGTGTAAAAGTATCAGCAGAGAGAAAAAAAAAAAGAGAAAAGACTGAGACTTTCCCTAAAAATTTGAGACAATTTTTTTTTTTTTTTTTTTTTTTTTTCTTTCCAAAGTTATACAGCCATCTAGCAAAAGTTTATAGCAAGATCGTATTTATTTACTTATTTAAGATTGTATTTATAGGATACTTATTTCTGACAAGAGATGAAAAGACTATAACAAGCCAAAAGCAATTTAAAGGTGTCATACTGTGTTGCTAAAAACTTGCTAAAATATACATGTAAATGGTATAGAGAAAGTGGGAATTACACAGGTGTGGCTTGCAAGAAGAAGATAGTCAATAAGTGATATAGAATTAGTCTCGTGGGTCAATAGCTACCTAACAAATGTTCATAGCAAGATTGTATTTACAGGATATTAATTTCTAGCAAGAGAGGTGGCTAAGATAGGATCACAGGCCAGAATTGAACTAAAAAGCGTAAAGTGGTACAGCCATCTAGCAAATGTTTATAGTAAGATTGTATTTATTTACTTATTCAAGACTGTATTTACAGGATACTTATTTATGGCAAGAGATGAAAAGATTATAACAAGCCAAAAGCAATTTAAAGTTGTCATACTATGTCGCTAAAATATATATGTAAATGGTATAGATAAAGTGGAAATTATACAGGTGCGGTCTGTAAGAGGTTAATAGAAAGAACTAAGATAAAGCGTAGTGGATACACTGCAGTATTGTGATGAATAGTGAAAAGAATAGAGTCACAGACCAGAACTGAACTAAAAAGCTTAAAGTGGTACAGCCATCTAGCAAATGTTTATAGTAAGAGTGTATTTACAGGATACTTATTTATAGTAAGATTGTATTTATTTACTTATTCAAGACTGTATTTATTTCTAGCAAGAGAGGTGGCTAAGATAGGATCACAGGCCAGAATTGAACTAAAAAGTGTAAAGTGGTACAGCCATCTAGCAAATGTTTATAGTAAGAGTGTATTTATTCACTTATCCAAGACTGTATTTACAGGACACTTATTTCTGGCAAAAGATGAAAAGATTATAACAAGCCAAAAGCAATTTAGAGTTGCCATACTAGGCTGCTAAGATATAGATGTAAATGGTGTAGATAAAGTGGAAATTACACAGGTGCGGTCTGTAAGAGGTCAATAGAAAGAACTAAGATAGAGCGTAGTGGACACACGGCAGTATTACGAATAGTAAAAAGAATAGCACAGGTTGTATTTGACTAAGAAAGATATTCAGGAGGCTGATCTCAAGTAATCGGCACGCTGAGGTATTTGGAGTAAAATTTTTGCAGAGGTTGACATAATCTGCCTGAGAATTGCCCTTTTTCTCTTTTTTTTTGGGTGTTAAGAACAGAGTATAAGTGAACATAGTTGGGATCAAGAGAGAAACATATAAATGGAAAAATATATGACAAACACAAAAAATAGATCACCAGCAATGCCAGTGAAAAAGGATAAAAAACAGAAAGCACAAAATGAAACTAGTACAGAACCCAATATCCAGAGCCCAGAAAGAAATCTAGAAACACAGCTTACTATAAATCAATTAGCAGAGTTAATTTTACCTCAATTTGAAATGGTGAAAAAAGAGATCTCAGAATTATCGCAGGAAATTAGGCAATTTTCGATTAGAATAACGGAGGTAGAAAATAGGGTGTCTGAGGTAGAGGACAAACAAAATATACAAGAAACAATAGTGGCAAGGCACACAGACAAAATTAATGCGCTACAGACAAAAATTGAAGACTTGGAAGACAGGTCACGGCGGAGCAATATCCGCATAGTCGGTCTGCCTGAAACTAATGGACAGGAAGATCTACTAACTTTCGGTGCAGTCACACTGCCAAATCTGCTAGGAATGCAATCCGATAAGGGGGCTCTGCAGGTGGAGAGAGCACACAGGATTGGACCACTAAGGCAACCTAGGGAGAGTAATTCTAGGCCAAGAGTAATCATTATCAAATATTTGAATTTTCAAGACAAAGTTAGCATAATGTATCACTATAGAAAATTGAGAACACTGCAGATAGGTGGCAAACCAATCCTGATTTTTCAGGACTTCTCGATGGAGACATCGGGGAGAAGACGAGCCATGGCACCGTATTGTACGGGGCTCATAAAAGCTGGCTTAAGAGCCACTATGAGATACCCAGCTAAAATTACGGTTCTAGGGATAGATGGTGTCACAGCACTTAATACGGTGGAAGAAGCAAAAAATTTTTGTACCGAGAATAATATAGAAGTGTAATGATATTAGATGGAAAGCTCTATATGGGTGGTCAAAAATGCAGAGATTAAGGAGAGTAGAGAAATGGAAACGGGGGAGGTGGGGGGGCTGGGAGATGAGAGGCATTCTAATTTTTTTTTTTTTTTTTTTTTTTTTTTTTGTCTTGTTATGTTTTTTTTTTCGTCCATAACCAAAAGATTTTAGTAAAAGATGAGTGGATCACTTAACTTTGTATCATGGAATGTGGGAGGGATAACCTCCCCCATTAAACGCAAGAATATCTTCAAAGTACTGAAGAAACAGAAACCAGACATTATATTCCTTCAGGAATTACATCTAAAAGCCCACGAAATAGATAAGTTAAGAACGAACTGGCTTTCAGAAATTATTGCCACCCCATGTACAACACGTAAGCGTGGGGTGGCAATACTATTTAACAGAAGCTTGGATTATGAAATACTAAAAACTAAACTGGATCCGCAGGGCAGATTTATAATTATACAAGTTAAAATTGATGAAATAATATGGACCCTGTGTAATATATATGCACCCAACACATTTGAAAGGAAGTTCTGGCAACAGATAATAAAGGAAGTGACACCGAATCTAGGTCAGAATTTGATTATTGCAGGGGACATGAACATAACACCACACCCAGATAGTGATAGATCTAGGACTGGTCAAAAACAGATATATCAGAGAGAGGCAAGGTTTTTTCGTAATGTCTTAAAATGTATCAAAGTCCATGATATCTGGCGATTACAGCACCCAGACGAGCGGTCCTATACGTGTGAATCTAAATCGTACAGATGCTTTTCAAGAATAGACATGTTCTTAATAGATGAACACCTCTTAAAATACGAGATTAACACACAAATAGAAGAGATAATATTGTCTGACCATGCAATAATTAGTTGTAAGATATTAACTCAGGACAAGCCGAGTAATAAGATAAATACTTTTAGATTCCCCGGATACATGTCTAAAAACACGAAATTTGTTAACTGGGTCTCAAATAAATGGAAAGAGTATATTGTACTCAACAGAGAGTATGAGGAGAAGTTAGAGATTTTGTGGGAGGCTGGTAAAGCAGTCATGCGCGGGGAGATAAAGGCATATATGGTCAAATTAAATCGTAAAAACAAGGCCAGGGAAGTGCAGTTGGCAAATCAGGTCAGAAAATCATATACAAGATATCTAAATAACCCTAATCGAGCCAAGTGGGAAAAATACGCGTATGCCAAAACAGAAAGAGAACAGTTTATGAAAGAAAAATGGGCTAATGAGGAGGCAAAATGCAGGGCGAGATTTCAAGGACTGCAGGGTATTTCGGCAAAACATTTGGGCAAAATAACTAAGTTTCGTAAGAAACGTAATATAATTTCCACAATTAAAGAAGGAACGGACCTGTACACCAGTCCTACAACAATAAGAGAAAGATTCCTACAATATTATCAGAAGATATATAGGAAGAAGGAAATAAATAAGAAAGACAGGCAACAATTCTGGGAACAGATAGAGACCCCTAAAGTAACCCCAGTAGCTTTACAACAAATAAATGAATTAATTTCTGAAGGGGAGGTGTTAAAAGCAATACAAAAAGCCAAATCAGGGAAAGCACCCGGGCCAGACGGCCTTTCGGCCGAATTTTATAAAATGACGGCAGAAGCAATAATAGGGACGCTAACTAAACTATATAACGGATATTATTTGAAGAACGACATGAAATCTCCATATTTTTCTGATGCAATTATATCACTAATACATAAAAAGGGGAAAGACGCTACAAACATGTCATCATATAGGCCCATCTCATTATTAAATCACGACTATAAGATACTAATGTCAATAATAGCAGAAAGGCTAAAGAAAGTAATACCAGATTTAATACACACAGATCAGGCTGGGTTCATACCAGGCAGGAATTCCGTCCGTAACATGAGGAGAGTGTTAGTAATGGTGGATCATTTTTATCGGGTTGGGCAGGACACCCCAGGGAAGAGAAAGAACCAGACGGATAAAGATATCGCATTAATAACAATAGACGCCGAGAAGGCATTTGATTCAATAGGGTGGGATCATCTTTTTGTATCTCTGGAGAAGTTCGGATTCTCGGGTGCCCTGCTCAATCTGATCAAGGTGATTTACAAGAAACCTAAGTCACAGCTGTTAATTAATGGAGAATTATCTACGCCAATAATCCTCGAAAGAGGTACGCGCCAAGGATGCCCGCTTTCCCCTTTACTATTCGATATAGCGCTCGAACCTTTGGCGATATACATTAGACAGAAATTAATACCAGTTAAGATAGGGGCAGAAAGTATGACGATCTCACTTTACGCGGATGACATTTTATTATTCGTGCATGACACAGCTACCAGCATCCCACAACTCTTACAATCAATCAAGAAATTCAGTTCTTTTACAGGGTACAAAATAAACCCTGCAAAATCTGAAATTTTATGGATAAAAAAAACTAAGTCAAGTCAAAATACAATCTTTAAAGAAGTGCAGTTCATCAATTACTTAGGGATCAAAATTGGGAGGAACCCAGGGGAGTGGTACCAGTTGAATTACAAGGAATTATTTGATAATATGGAAGCAGAAATAGGAAAGTGGAACCTGTATTATTTATCAGTATCGGCGCGCATAATTCTGATAAAAACGATTTTTTTCCCCAAAATATTATTTCGTCTTCAGAACTTACCACTAGTGATCAAGAAGAAAGACATAGATATATATAACAGAGTAAGCTCAAGATTTATATGGGGTAAACGGAAGGCACGTATATCAATAGAAAAATTGAGTTATGCAAAAAAATATGGTGGATTCGCTTTCCCTAACATAAGGTATTATAATTATTACACTCTGATTAAATTCGGATTAGACTGGCTGACTGAGTCAGAATATGTTACTCATTACAAAGTAGAAACTGAGATAGTCAAACCTTTTAGTCTGAAAGCAATATTACACTGCCCATATAAGAACCTACCAAGCAATGTGGCGAATCTAGTAACATTTACTAACATAATTTGGGCATGGCAAAAGTATTGTCATATAATGGGACAAGAGTACCAGGTGTCAACACTGTTGCCGATGGTTGGGTGCGTGGATTTTTCACCAGGGTTACATAATAGGATTTATAGTGAGTGGCAAAGCAGAGGTCTGAAATATTTTGCACAAATTAAAATGGGCACGGAAGGACCCATACGGACCTTTGAGAGTATGATGGCAGAATATAATATACCTGCTAAACAGTTTTATACATATTTACAAGCAAGACATTACATAGAAACGTGTGACAGGAGATGTGGAACGGATTGGAGCCAATCTGTGCTGGAGTCAGGTTTTAAAATATATCAAGCAGGGATACGTTCGTTGGCTATATGGTATCAGAATATAATGCAGAAATTAGGTATGGCACAAGTAAATCTGAGTATGGCTAAATTTCTAAGATATTTTCCTGGTATGCAAAGCGAAGATATAATAGATAGTATCAAGAGGACGGAGGAAGCCACGGATAAAATCAGTTGGCGGGAGACACAGGCAAAATTGATAAATAATTTTTACTTGACCCCAGAGAGAGTTAGCGGTTGGGATAGGGCAATTTTAACTAGCTGCTACAAATGTAACCACATAAAGGCAGATTTAATGCACTGCTTATGGAGTTGTCCGAAAATACAGCAATTCTGGTTGAAAATACAGTTCTGGCTCAACAAATTTTTAACTGATCAAATAAAATTGGAAGCAAAACATATATTTTTTCTTTATCAGAATGAGCATACAGGGAATAAAAATCTTACAAATTTAGTCATCTTGCTAACACGTAGTCTTATTTTTCAGAAATGGAAACAGAAAAACGGGCCAAGCATGAAGGAATTTATAAATAGTTTGAAATTTCAGGTGATAGTGGAGAGGCAGGATCTGAAAAATACGGAGAAACATTATAAAAGGTACTTCAGCAAGTGGAAAAATTACATTGAGTCATGGCCTCGGTCATTGCAGCAACAGTTTCTGGAGCCCTTACAAAGCTCAGTCCTTTTTCTAAATTTAGTGGTGGCAGGAATTTTGCCGTCAAACTGGGTGGAGAGATAGGGAGACTCAAAATTTTTTTTTTTTTTTTTTCTCTTGTTTCCTTTTGCCCCCCCCCCTCTTTTTCATATTATGTGCAGAAAATGTGGACCCCACGAAATAGGAGGGGAGGGGTGAGGTCACAGAAAGTAGAGGGAGAGAGGAGTCACAGAAAAAGTAGCACTAATAGATCAGATTGAACATAGGTAGGAAGTGGGAGAAGCGATGGGCACACAAGGAGTATCTAGAGCATCTGGGTGGACGAAGATAAGAATATTAGATGTGAGGTATTAGTCAGCAGATACAGTAGGCAGGTGAAGGAGGGATAAAAGACACTGAGCAGAGAAATTAAGGAAATAGTATCTTTCTTTTATATGTGAGATAGGGTGAAGGTGCTAGAGGTAGGGTAAGGTGCCGAAATGGTTGTGAAAATTTTAGGCTTGCGGATTAATGATTAGTGAAATGTTGGAAAAATATTTGAAATAATTCATTGCTGTTTATTTGTTGGTTTTCAAAAAATGCAATGTGAAATTAGTATAATATAAAGCAGGGACAATGGGAATGGTAGAATCTGATACAATAATGGATGGAAATATTCCAATGAGGAGCTGCGTCTCCAAACACCTGTAATATATGAGTGAATTTTCAATAAAATATTTGAAAACCAAAAAAAAAAAAAAAAAAAAAAAAAAAAATCACACCACCAAAATATTGTCAACTTTTAAGATGACAACATACGTTTAATGTCAAATCTTTTTCAGAACACATTTAAATAAGAAACATTTATGTCAAAAGTTTATATTCAGATGATACTACCTGAGATATGAATATTATTAAAGAGCCATTATGGTGAATAATTGTTGTACATTAATTATTAACATTAACTTAATTGCAAATAATTTATTCGGACAATATAGCATGTCAGGTAAAATTATACTTATGTTGATAAATATAGCAAGTGCATGATAATGCACAAATTATACCTTTGTATACAATTATTAATTGCCCCATAGGAGAACCTTCATCAAATACGAATGCTATTCTTCCATGACACCAAGGTAATTTTATTACAAATCCATAATGCATGGAACACATAGAATTCTAAAGTACAGTGTCTCTTTAATAATAATGAGTGCAAGTCAATTGCACTTGGTCTGAGAGGGAAAGAGTCTGCTTTAAAAAATGAAAAAAGAAACCCCCGTCAAAAAACAAATTGCACACCACCACCACATATATAATTATAGTAGTACTTATATAGTGAATGTAGGCAACATTAAGAGGGACTTTAGGACTTCTAGTGAACAAACATGTGACCACCACCATTAACATGTTACCTGTTACCAGCACCCCGTTATATCAAATTGTACAAATTACAAATATTTAATACACTTCAGTTATAAGTTACATGGGACCATTGCATTGACAGAACATTGACAGAACATATGTAAATTTGCTTTGCAGGATCAGCCACATGTTCCCTGTAACCTGATTTTGAAGAAAAACACTCCATGATAGCAAGTGTTTATGCTAGAGTATGACATAACACAGCCCATTATCCATAAGGAGGTTGTTTTTGAGCGATTAAAGACAAAGTTCTTGATGATATCACACATATGCAATGAAAACATCCTTGCTCCATTCAAGGAGGTTGTTTGTTTGAGCAATTAAAGACACAGTCCATGATGATAACACACGTATGCAAATGAACAGTCCATGCTCTATGCAAGGAGGTGGTTTTATGATCAAATAAAGACACAGTCCATGATGGTAGCACACATATGCAATTAAACACTCCTTGTCCCATACAAAGAGGTTGTTTTTTGAGCAATTAAAGACACATCAATGACGGTAGCAGATGTATGCAATTAAACAGTCCATGCTCCATATAAGGAGGTTGTTTTTTGGGGAAATAAAGACTCAGGGCTCGATGATATATTGTTCGCCAGCCAAACCTTCTTTTTCTCGCTGACACTCGCAGGGCTGCCCCGGTGCAATGATCGTAAAAAAGGGGCAGTCCCTGCGAGTTGCGAGATGGCTCCTATTAAAAGTAATAGAGCTCGCTGGATAGGGAAACTTCGCTCCTTAGTGCGAAGTTAGCAGAGAGCAGGGGGAGCACTTTAAAATTAAAATCCTGCAGCCAATATAACTCACATTACGCTGCTTTCTGCTTATAGCATCTTACATTCGCCTATATGTTTGTATGCATTTGTTTTTTTTTATTGGGGTTATAAGTGTTCGTATTGTTTTGACAAAAGCTCGCCACCTTTTAGTTGGCGAGAAAAAACTGTGATATCTGCAGTGCGAAAATCTTTATAGAATTACGCTGGGATTAGTGAGACATTTTCATATACGCCCATGGAACGCCCATGTTCAGCCCATTTTACGAAAAAACAACAAATACGCTTTGCATTTTGTATTTATAAATTCAGATTTCTGTGTGATTTTTGCACATTCAGTGTACTACAATTACAATTTACGCTGTGAATATTTAATTTGATTTATTCCTGTGTAAATTAGATACTAATTTTACGTTTTTGTTAACATACGATTTTTGGTGAGGAATTTTGTTACGATTTTTGATGCACCTTAACAATACAATTTTTCCCTGCTTATTTTTGTGTGAATGATTCAAATATTTGTTTTGTATAATGTTTAAAATACGAATTTTGTTGTGCACATTTCATATGAAAATGCAGTATACGCCCCTTAGCGAGACACCCTGTTTTCAGGGTAAAAAATGGCTTTAGATCATTCCACAAGGGAAATAGAAGGACTGGCGAGCATTCTTTAATAATCTCGCCAGCCCAGAGAGCTTTCAATCATCGAGCCCTCAGTCCATGATTCAATCCCAAATATGGCTTAACACATTCCATAAGTTATACCTGGAGGTAGTTTATTGAGCAATAAGTAGCACAGTCCATGACTGAATCCCAAGTATGGCATAACGCAGTCCATAAGCCATACAAGGATATAGATCATTGAACAATTAAAAACACAATCCATAACAGTTATTTGCATGGATTTTACAGTGTTTCACTTAAAAACAAAAAATCTGATAGTACAACAACCCTAAATTTTCTTGCACTATTACATATAGAAAATATTTTATATGATGGATAGTTATGCAATATCTAAGACTTTCATAGATGTCCTGACTTATAAATGTCTGCTACTCAAGGAGAAGGATCAGATGGAAAACGTATACACTAAAGAAAGTCTCCTGGTGCAGAGGCAGATGGTGATATACTATATGATATATATTGGATTAAGTTATGGTACTTGCATATATGAAATATAATACCATCAATACCTATTGAAATACATGATTGGTCTCTATATTAATTGTGAATCTCAAATATGTTAGCACAGATTCAAATAATAAATCCAGATATATAATTTGTGCATGAGTAATGTAAAAAAAAAAATAATAACTTGGAATTTAAGAGAAGGATGAGGGTGAGGCTGGCTCTAGAGCAAACAAAATGGCATAAGGCACAGGAGAGCAAGGCCATAGCAACCGTCTTAGGAGGGGAGCATCAGGGGAGACGCTACTTGTGCTCTGTGGTGCTGGATTCCATCTCTTGTTGCAGGCACACCACCAGTTGCTCCAACAATCTGTGCTGTCTGCATACTTCTTGTCTCAGTTCTTGCATCTCTTTCATCTGCTTCTGCACCTGGAGACTTTCTTGATTGTACAATGTAAAAGCAGACATAAAAGCCCTTATCCGTTCTCCTTCCCATTGTGCAGCCTGTGGAGATGGTTCAGCCTGTGGAGGTGGTGGATCCTGTGGAGGTGGTTGAGCATGGGGTGGTGGTGAGGGGCAGAGCACAGGTGGGGCATTAAGCACAGGTGATACAGGTGGTGGTAGAGGTGGTGGGAAATGCTGATGAGGCCTCATGGGTTTGAAAAGATCCAGGAGAATGGGCCTGTGCACAAACTACTCCCAGGGTGAGCAGGGCATAGTTCTCTCCTGGAGTCAGAGGGGACACAATACGTACACGCTGGGGGAGGGGTGGCTGATCATGCATACCATAAACTGGATGCCCATCTTCCTTCAGGAGTCACAAGAAGGAACCTTCATGGATGGGAAAATCCTCTTCTGGACAAGGTTCCTCTATAAAGAGCCTCTTTACCCTGCTCTGGCAATGCTGCTTGGAATGGAAAAATACAATATCAATTTTAGTTCAGATAATACATAGTAATTCTCTTTTAAGCAAATGAACACATAATAAATGCACTTTTTAAAACCAAAAACATGTTTCCAATACAAATAAAAAAATATCTAAATGACACTGCACAATGTCTACTTATATATGTAATGGAATTGTGGAGTTAGCCTCTTTTTATCAGTGAATTTTAAAGAAAGCATGATTGAGCATGTAACTGAAAAATGTGTTTCCCTTTGAATCTCTATTCTGTAATAAAGCAACAGGGCAACATTGCAGGTGACCACCTATCCCTTTAAAAGATGGAGCCTTTGGTGATGAGCATGCCCACTATGAGATTCAGTATAAAAGGCGAGTACTGACATCTTGATAAAGGCCATCAGTGGGCTGAAACACGTAGATGAGTCTTTACCAGTAAGGAAAGGCAGAGCAATCTGTCACGTCAGCTGGTAAATATATGGACCAAACTGAAAGAAATCTTTTGAAAATCACGCCAAAAAAAAAAGCACCTCTTTAGATGATCCAACACTCGAAGATTTAATGGGACAACTGCCTAAGGATACAAGCACAAAACACACTGCTACCACACCTGAACTGGATGCAGAGTAGTTAAGTATACCGGGCGACCCAAACTACAAGGGGATTAGTAGAGGTTTTAAGGTATTTCAAGTACCAGGATATGTGATTGTCATACAGGCAAATATCATCACTTGTTCCAGAGTTGGTTTAGCACACACTAATAGTGATGTCGCGAACCTAAAAATTTGGATTCGCGAATGGCGAACGCGAACTTCCGCAAAAGTTTGCGAACGGGCGAACCGGGTGAACTGCCATAGACTTCAAAAGGCAGGCGAATTTTAAAACCCACAGGGACTCTTTCTGGCCACAATAGTGATGGAAAATATAAGTGATATTATCACAATAGTGATGGAAAAGTTGTTTCAAGGGGACTAACACCTGGACTGTGGCATGCCGGAGGGGGATCCATGGCAAAACTCCCATGGAAAATTACCTAGTTGATGCAGAGTCTGGTTTTAATCCATAAAGGGCATAAATCACCAAACATTCCTAAATTGTTTGGAATAACGTGCTTTAAAACATCAGGTATGATGTTGTATCGATCAGGTAGTGTAAGGGTTACGCCCGCTTCACAGTGCGCAGTGTAGGTGATATACCTGCCCTGACCATGCTTTGCAGACCAGGTATCAGTGGTCAGATGGACCCTTGCCCCAACACAGACTTATATGGCTTTGGCGTTGCTTTTTGGTAATTAGAAGGCTGCTAAATGACACTGCGCACCACATGTGTTTTATGCCCAGCAGTGAAGGGGTTAATTAGGGAGCATGTAGACAGCTTGTAGAGTTAATTTTAGCTTAAGTGTAGTGTAGTAGACAACCCAAAGTATTGATCTAGGCCCATTTTGGTATATTTCATGCCACCATTTCACCGCCAAATGCGATCAAATAAAAAAAATTGTTCACTTTTTCACAAACTTTAGGTTTCTCACAGAAATTATTTACAAACAACTTATGCAATTATGGCATAAATGGTTGTAAATGCTTCTCTGGGATCCCCTGTGTTCAGAAATAGCAGACATATGGCTTTGGCGTTGCTTTTTGGTAATTAGAAGGCTGCTAAATGCCACTACGCACCACACGTGTTTTATGTCCAGCAGTGAAGGGGTTAATTAGAGAGCATGTAGGCAGCTTGTAGAGTTAATTTTAGCTTAAGTGTAGTGTAGTAGACAACCCAAAGTATTGATCTAGGCCCATTTTGGTATGTTTCATGCCACCATTTCACCGCCAAATGCGATCAAATAAAAAAAATTGTTCACTTTTTCACAAACTTTAGGTTTCTCACAGAAATTATTTACAAACAACTTATGCAATTATGGCATAAATGGTTGTAAATGCTTCTCTGGGATCCCCTTTGTTCAGAAATAGCAGACTTATATGGCTTTGGCGTTGCTTTTTGGTAATTAGAAGGCAGCTTGTAGAGTTAATTTTAGCTTAAGTATAGTGTAGTAGACAACCCAAAGTATTGATCTAGGCCCATTTTGGTATATTTAATGCCATCATTTCACCGCCAAATGCGATCAAATTTAAAAAAACTTAAACTTTTTTGCAATTTTAGGTTTCTCACTGAAATTATTTACAAACAGCTTGTGCAATTATGGAACACATGGTTGTAAATGCTTCTCTGGGATCCCCTTTGTTCAGAAATAGCAGACATATATGACTTTGGCGTTGCTTTCTGGTAATTAGAAGGCCGTTAAATGCTGCTGCGCATCACACGTGTATTATGGCTAGCAGTGAAGGGGTTAATTAGGTAGTTTGCAGGGAGCTTGCAGGGTTAATTTTAGCTTTAGTGTAGAGATCAGCCTCCCATCTGACACATCAGACCCCCTGATCCCTCCCAAACAGCTCTCTTCCCTCCCCCACCCCACAATTGTCACCGCCATCTTAAGTACTGGCAGAAAGTCTGGCAGTACTAAAATAAAAGGTTTTTACATTTTTTTATTTATTTTTTAGCATATTTACATATGCTGTAGTGTAGCAGCCCCCAACCTCCCTGATCCCCCCAAAACAGCTCTCTAACCCTCCCCACCTGCCTTATTGGCGGCCATCTTGGGTACTGGCAGCTGTCTGCTATTATTTCACAGTCAAAAAAGTGTTGTTTTTTTTAAATGTACACTACTGTTACACCAGATATGAGTGGTGGCACTGGGCAAGTGGGCACAGTATTCGCTGTGAGCCTGACACACAAGCTGGCAGGCAGGCAACTGCAATTAGATTACACAGGAAAAAAAAAAAAAAAAGCAGACTGATGTTCTAGCCCTAAAAAGGGCTTTTTTGGGTGCTGTCCTTACAGCAGAGATCAGATGAGTCCTTCAGGACTGTAGTGGACACTGAATACACTAGCCTAGCTATCGATTTCCCTATTAAATCAGCAGCAGCTACACTGTCCCTCCTCTCACTAAGAATGCAGCTTCCAAATGAATCTAAAATGTATGCTGTCCAGGAGGTGGGAGGGTCTGGGACGGAGGGTCTGCTGCTGATTGGCTGTAATGTTTCTTGGGACTGTGAGGTACAGGGTCAAAGTTTACTCAATGATGACGAATAAGGGGCGGATCGAACATTGCATATGTTTGCCGTCCGCGGCGAACACGAACATGCTATATTCGCTGGGAACTATTCGCCGGCGAACTATTCGCGACATCACTACGACACTAATAGTTCTTAGTCTCTGACTGTTTTAAGACTATTTGTGAACACTCGTGGCACAACAATTGCATTTATCTCAGTTGGTCTAGTGCCACCTCAGCGTCTAGTTGCTTTTTGTCTCAAGATTGGGACCGGATTAATAATAAAATTTATGCCCATTGTTTTTAACATTTTATTATCATTTTGTGTATGTTTATTTTAGCCACTGGTGGTATTGTACTGTTTTAATATGTATGTATAAATTTATACATTTGTTTTGCTTTTTAGCACACCTTCTTTTCTCCTATATTTTTTGCTAATACAGGATTGGTTGCAGAGAACAATCCTTTAGAAGTTGCTTAACTGTATTTGGATTGCTGCAATATATATCTTTTGTGTAATATATTCAGCTTTTTTTCTGCCCATAAAAAAAGTCTAACCCCAAAATTGGTACTCACCAATTATAATGGGCGGCGCTCCATCTTCATCCCGGTGGCGCTCCATTTTTATCCATCGCGGGTCCATCTTCTTCCATCTGATCCCAGCCGCGGTCCATCTTCTATCTTCAGCCTGGTGTCTGCGACGAGGGCAGCTGCAATGGCGGTGGCGACGTAGGTCCTCCTCTTCCTCTGATCGACACAGAGCTCCCTTTTCATGTGGTTTCAGCCACACACTGAAGATTGAATACAGGGTACTCCTTATATATAGGGGTACCCTTGCATACTTTCGACTGTAGGGACCAGAACTAGAACTCTATCTCCAGGATGGAAAACCCTTAGCCTTGCATTCGTCTTCTTCCATCTTCATCCCGGCCACGGTACATCTTCTATCTTTATCTGTGGTGATGGCAGCAGCAATGGCAGCGGTGACATTGGTCCTCCTCTTAATCTGATCGACACGGAGCTCCCTCTTCATGCGGTTCCAGCCGCACACTGAAGATTGAATGCAAGGTACTCCTTATATAAAGGGGTACACTTGCATTCTTTTTGGCTGATTTGATTTTTCAAATTCAAATCAGCAAATAGAATTAAAGCTTTTTAAAAAAAAAATATTTAAAAACATTCAAAGCAGAAGAAAGGAAACCACTGCATGTTAAATAAAAAGTAATATGTATTTCTTCGCTTAAAAATAGGACAGCAAGCCTTCTATGAATGTTGAAAAGGAAAGCCTTCTGTGAATGTTGAAAAGGAAAGCGCAGCACATCGGCTTACACGTTTCTGCAAACTGCCATAATCATAGCCTGGTATGTGCTACAATCCCTGGACTTAAAAACCTTTAAAAGTGTACTGATTGGATATTGAGAAAGTGCCTCCCCTTCTACTACACCTGTTTGGCAAGAATAATACCTGGCCATATTGCCACTTGATTAATACATTTGATTCAGCATATTAATTAAATGAATGTTAATCATTTATACTATACAATTATGGTTCACAATTGTATTGTATTGTATTGGGTACTTGTAAAGCGCGGCTAATCACCCGTAAGGGTCTCAAGGCGCTGCTCATTTTATCGAACTCGGAAGGATGAAAGGCTGAGTGTACCTCGCCGGGGATCAAACCTGCAACCCTTGGGTTGCTACAGAGCTCAGCCACAGTGCCTTAGCATGCTGAGCTATCTGTCTGGCTTGCTGAGCTATCTGTCCGGCTTCACAAGAAATATATTCTAAAAAACATGGAAATAATATGTAACACAGGACACAAATTGTAACTGCCTATGTAAGTTTAAATATATAAGAAAGATTTAATGTGGGCTGAAAATTCTATTAGACATAGTGAACTTAAGGGAACAATAATCCGCTCTAACATCTAGGAAGAACATATATGTGATATAGAAATCTTAAATAGAATATACAAACAAATAGCAACAGTACATTAGATAGATCGGCAATGTACGTCCCAATGTTTGAAAAGGGAAAATTAGATCCTATAGATATAGGATATGCATAGTAATATCTAACTAAATGTATATCCCTGTACTGGTAAAAAAGCTGTATGCTCTGTACATTGGTTATGCTCAATACATAATGAAAATGTGACACATAGTTGTTTATATACAGGCAATTGTGAATAACATGTATCGGTAATGTATAGATAAAAAAGTTGTTAGCTCTTAAACATTGGTTGTAGCTAGCATACTGAAATTGTGACACATATCTGATTACATATATACAAGCAATTATGGATATGTGTATAGGTGATGTATTACTGGATGGAACTTGTGAGGATCTAAAAGGTGTTTGCTTATATGCATTTTATTATGTTAAAGATATGTAACTGACATTGTCTGGATATATACATAGCCTGGTATGTGCTACAATCCCTGGACTTAAAAACCTTTAAAAGTCTACTGATTGGATATTGAGAAAGCGCCTCCCCTTCCACTACACCT
The DNA here is from genome assembly GCF_027579735.1 of Bombina bombina. Taxonomy (NCBI): domain Eukaryota; kingdom Metazoa; phylum Chordata; class Amphibia; order Anura; family Bombinatoridae; genus Bombina; species Bombina bombina. The sequence continues at coordinate 666,689,370 of NC_069501.1, forward strand.
GTTCAGCAAGACTAATACCTAGCAGTATTGACACTTGATGAATACATTTGATTCAGCATATTAATTAATTAAATCATGAATAGTATACAATTAATAATTCAAAAACATTCAGAATAGAAGAAAGGAAACCACCGCTCGTTAAATAAAAAGTAACATTTATTTCTTTGCTTAAAAATAGCACAGTATGCAAATCAATTATCTTGACCTCACATTGATAGGTTCTAGAGAAGGTAGAGTACTGACAAAAGTATACAGAAAACCCATTACTGGGAATTCTCTGCTCAACAGCAAGAGTTGCCATCCCAAGCACACTGCGGCTGCAGTGGTGAACTGGGAGTTCACACATTTAAAACTTAATTGTTCTGAACAAAGGGACTACTGCCGTGAAGCAAAAAAGTTGTAATCAAAATTGAGAGAGAGAGGTTACCAACGAAAAATGATTGGCAGAGTAAGGAAACAGGTTGAAAATAGACACACAGTGTCACTTCTAGAAGATAAGTCTGATAAACATAAACACTTTAGAGGTGTCAATTTTGTTACTAGTTATAGCGCCCAGTTTCCTCATATTGCAAACATAGTATGGAAACATTTTCCTATTTTTCCTGCTGATGACAAACTAACAGATTTTGTCAAAATGGTATCAGATGTAGCTCTAGAAAATGTCCTACCCTAGGGTCCTTGCTTTTTCCTACTCAATTAAAAACAGAACCCATCCAGAACACATGGATGAGCAGTACAGGCATGTACAACTGTGGTCACAGAAAATATCGACCATGTGAGTACCTAGAAAAAACTAAAACATTTATCTCACACATAACAGGTAAGGAATTTAAGATAGGAACTTGCATGAACTGTTTGTGCTCTGAGGTTATACATATGCTAAAATGCCAAACATGTGGTGTCCAATACATAGGACTTACCACAAGGGACATAAAATCACTCATTTGAGAACACATTTCTACAATAACACGGGGTAAATCTACTACCCCTTTGGTAGGCCATTTTGTAGAAAACCATTGTGGAGAACTTCACACCTTCCGATAGTGTGCCATAGAACAAGTGAAATTACCCAAAAGAAGAGGAAATATTTAGAAACTATTGGCTAAAAGAGAGGCTTTTTGGATGTTTAGACTTAAGACTAGATTTCCAGAAGGTCTCAACTCAAAATATGACTTAATTAAATGCTGGGAATAGCCAGACAATGTCAGTTACATATATTTAACATAATAAAATGCATATAAGCAAACATCTTTTTGATCCTCACAAGTTCCATCCAGTTATACATCACCTATACACATATCCATAATTGCCTGTATATATGTAATCAAATATGTATCACACTTTCAGTATGTATTGAGTATTACCTGCTAGCTACAACCAATGTTTAAGAGCTAACAACTTTTTTATCTATACATTACCGATACATGTTATTCACAATTGCCTGTATATATGTAAACATCTCTGTGTCACATTTTTATTATGTATTGAGTATAACCTGTTAGTCACAACCAATGTTCAGAGCATACAGCTTTTTTACCAGTACAGGGAAATACATTTAGTTAGATATTACTATGCGTATGAGTCTATAGCTATAGGATATAATTTTCCCTTTTCAATCATTGAGACGAACATTGCCGATCTATCTAATGTACTGTTGCTATTCGTTTGTATATTCTATTTAAGATTCCTGTGTCACATATATGTTCTTCCTAGATGTTAGAGTGGATTATTGTTCCTGTAAGTTCACTATGCCTAATAGAATATTCAGCCCACATTAAATCTTTCTTATATGTTTAAACTTACAGAGGCAGTTACAATTTGTGTCCTGTGTTACATATTATTTTCATGTTTTCTAGGATATATTTCTTGTGAACCATAATTGTATACTATACATGATTGACATTCATTTAATTAATATGCTGAATCAAATGTATTCATCAAGTGTCAATACGGCCAGGTATTATTCTTGCCAAACAGGTGTAGTGGAAGGGGGGGAGCGCTTTCTCAATATCCAATCAGTACATTTTAAAGGTTTTTAAGTCCATGGATTATAGCACATACCAGGCTATGATTCTGGCAGTTTGCTGAAACGTGTAAGCCGATATGCTGCGCTTCCCTTTTCAACATTCATAGGTGGCATGCTGTCCTATTTTTAAGCAAAGAAATAAATGTTACTTTTTATTTAACAAGCGGTGGTTTCCTTTCTCCTACTTTGAATCCACTTAACCAGCCAACCACGCTCACTTTTCTGCTGCTAACCAAAGAGGATTGGGCTGCAGCTAAACACCCCTAGGATTACATCATCAATGGATGCATTGAGGAAACAGTGAGCATCCAAGCCCGTACAATGGGCGGCTTCAGCGGATAGCATTGGCACTAAGTGTGCACGAAGAAATCCAGCGATTGGCCGCAGATGTGGGAGACTGTTTCCGATGCTAACTGGAGGTCGAATGGAGGTATGTGTCTGCCTATCACGGCATCTCATATGGTTTAAGGATAGTGTACAGCGTGTGAGTTGTTTTACATTATTCTGTCGCCAGGCATGCTAAGGCTACAAGCAGGGTAGAGAGAACTGAGGCAAGCGCTGTTACAATCTCCTCCGACAGAACCAACACTTTATGTAGAGTGTATATATATATATATATATATATATATATACATTTAAAGGGTGAACATAAGTGTGTGAACTACAAGTGATGTATGCCAATCCATATTAAATGATACATGAGTTGAACTGTACTATTAATATAAAATTCCTATTATAACCAAACATTCTTCTGAACTTTTATAATAAAAACACACTTAAACCTAAACCTATAAAGAAAACCTAGCTCAGTTTTAGCTCTTACTAACATAGGTTTTAATCCCTTACTAAATCAAGGTAAACTAAACTTAACAAAAACATGCTGTTTTTATCAACCTCTTTTTTTTAGCAGCTTTTCTCAGATCAACTGCAATGTGCTTCTCTCCAAATCAGAAAACACTCTGGATGCTCACTCTCTCTCTCCACCTAGCAGCTGGAGAATAAATTACCATCAGTTGAATAAACACAGGTGAGGAAAAATCCCTTCCTGATTCCTCACTCTCCCCTATAAGTAAACTGAGAAGTGGTACACTGGCCCGCCCTCTCTCCAATGTTCCACCTTACAGACCCAAAAATGTAGCAGCTTTATTCCTAGCCACATTTTATACAATACATTTTCCTGGCGTTTAGAAATCAAATACACATTTCAACAATGTTGGAGAAATATAAACCTGGTCACTGACAATTCCCTTTTCTCTGTCACACATCCTCCCCCCAGCTCAGACCTATTGGTGTGAGCAGCTTTAGACCATAAACAATGAACGCGAGAAAGCACTGCTCCCAAGCCCACCTCAGATGCATCTGTATGTACTAAATTCTTTAGAAAAATATGGGTCTATCAATACTGGGTCAGCACTCAATGCCCCTTTTAAAACACAAAATGTATGCTCTGCTTCATGGTTCCACTTCACTATTATCAAACTTTTAGCTTTAGTGAGCTCTATCAAAGGGTTAGCAATAGTAGCAAAAGTAAGGCTGAACCTGTGATAATACCCTGTTATCCCCAGAAATTACCTCACTTGTCTCTTCATCATAGGACGTGGCCAACCTGAAATAGCCTTATATTTGGTTTAAGGAGCCCCCTACCTATTTTGTAACCAACATATTTTGCCTCTTGTAAACCTAGAGAGTATTTGTCAGGGTTTTCAGCTAACCCTGTAGCCCACAGTGCATTCATTAGAGCCTGAACACAGGATAGATGTGTTTCCCAATCTGTACTGTGAATTACCACATTCTCCAGATAGGCAGCTGCATATGCTTTATGAGGCCTAAGTATTTTATCCATCATACCCTAAAGGTGCCTGGGGCCCTATTTAACCCAAATGGCAACACTTTGTATTGAAATAGGCCTTCATGTGCAGAAAATGCGGTTTTCTCTTTTGCTCTGTTTGTCAATGGGACCTGCCAATAACCTTTAGTCAGATCTAAGGTGCTTCGATACCTAGAGCTAACCAATTTCTCTTTTAACTCATCCACTTGAAGCATAGGATAAGCGTGAAAATTGGGATATGTCATTCAATTTGCGAAAATCATTAGAAAACCTTATTACACCATTTGGCTTAGGACCCAAAACAATTGTGTTGCTCCATTCACTTTGCGAAACCTCTATTACTCCAAACTCAAGCATTTGTTTGACCTTCACTCTAACTGCCTCTTTCCTGGCCTCAGGTATTTGTTATGGCTTCAAATGAATTCTTTTCCCAGGTTCTCTAATTATATCATGCATGATTACATTTGTTCTCCCTGGTATTGGGAGAAAACATCTCTGTTTTTAGAAACAAATTCTCTGACTTCCTGCTTATTATGGGGAGCTAGCGTCTCTGCTATATATACCTCAGGATTTTTCTCAACTGTAGCATGAGTAAATGTATCTTTTGCTATCGTCAAGACCTCTCTGTCTATCCACGGTTTAAGTTGATTTATGTGATAGATCTGCTCTGTTTTTCTTCTACCAAGCTGACTCACTTCAGCCTACCGCCCTTGCCAACTTGCCAGGAATTTACTTTCGACTGTAGGGACCAGAACTAGAGCTCTTTCTCCAGGATGGAAAACCCTTAGCCTTGCATTCTTATTATAACTGCCTCTCTGAGCTCTCTGTGCTTTCTGAATATTGTTCCTTTATTATTGGCATTATAGCTTCCATTCTTTCTTGCATTTGTGCTACATGCTCTATAAGGTGTATTTTCCTGCTCCCATATTTCTTTCACAATATCAAGTATACCCCTGAGATGCCTATTGTAAAACAATTTAAAAGGTGAAAAACCTGTGGAAGCTTGGGGCACTTCCCTAATGGAAAACATAAGTTACTGTGGCAAACAATCCCATTTCTATCCTTGTCTACAACTTTACATAACCTGCATTTTAGAGATTTATTAAACCTCTCAACCAACCCATCACTTTGGGGTTTATACACAGATGTTTTTATTTTAATTTTAAGAAGTTTGCATAGCTCTTTCATCATTTTGGACATAACAGGAGTTCCCTGATCCATAAGGATCTCCTTTGGTATGCCCACCCTGATGAACATGTTCATTAACTCCTTTGCAATATTTTTAGAGGTATTTCATAAAGGGACTGCCTCAGGATAGCAGGTTGTATAGTCCAGCACAACTAAAATATATGCATGCCTCCTTGCAGACTTTAGCAAAAGCCCAACCAAATCCATTGCTATTTGCTCAAAAGGAGCCTCTACAACAGGAAGAGGTATTAGTGGATTGCGGCAACCTTTAAAAGGAGCCTTCAACTGACATTCTGGGCAGGATTTGCAAAATCTCTCTATTGAAATGAAAACACCAGGCCTATAAAATTGTGTAAGAACTCTTTCTCTGGTCTTTTTTCAATACCAAGGGGCCCTTTTAGCACATGACTATGAACTACTTTCAAAACGGTATTTCTGTAAAAATTGGGAAACAATAATTGCTCCATCTCTTCAACCCCTTTTTATTCTATTCTATAAAGCAAGTAATTTTTCACCTTAAAATAAGGAAAACATAATTGTTTGTTTTTCAGGATTTATGACAGAGCCTTTAATTACTTGCACATTTTCCCTTTGCCACTATCAGAGTCGGATCCTCCCATTGTGCAGCTTGGAAATTACTAGAATTAATTCCTATATCCTCAAATTCTGTGTCTTTTCTAGAAGCATCACTCTAAGGGGGCCCTTCCTCACCGCCCAGACACACTAGAGAAGCCACCTGCACAGTGTCTGGTTCTCAATCAATTTTGGAGAATGGAAAAATGGTTTATAATCTCTCGACCTTCTTTTCCTTCCCAGGGTTAATTTCATGACTTACTGAAGGTTTCTCTCATACTTGACAAAAGTGAGGAAAGTCTCTCCCTAATACCATTTCATAGGGTATCACAGGCACTGCCCCTACATGGCACTTGACCATACCAATATCTGTGTTAATTTCAACCTCAGCTGTATGGTATGAGTGTGTGACCCCATGTATACAGATAATATCAAGCATTTGATCTCTATCTAATTTTTCTGGCAAAACACTTTTTACCAAAGTAACTTCACTCCCTGAATCAAGGAGTGCTTGTACACGCTTCCCCTCCACATTCACAGCTCTTACATTACTAGTACACATAGCACTAGTAACAAAATACATTTTGATGCAAGTTAACATTGTACTATGTCTATCCCTTGCACCCATATTACATTGCAAAGGCTCCTCCCCCTGTGTACAGTTATGTGCAATATTTCCTAAATCTTGACATTTAAAACACCTTATTTGTTCATCAGTTTGGCCTCTTAGCCATAATGGTTCCCTAGGGAGCCATTTAACACCATATTATATATTATAGTCATATAGTCCATGGTTATAAATAGACCTCTGTGCTTCTGTTTTTCAACTTTTATTTTTATAAAGCAGCTTTGATTTAGGTTAAGGATCATTATTTTGCAATTCCTTAGCAGTTAATTATATCTCAACATTTCTTCTGGGTCTTTAGAATCCCCTTGACTGACCCACTGTTTTCAAGTCCAGTTAGCAGATTCCTGATAAATCGATCTATTACAACCATTTATATGGCTTTTGTGGCTAAACTAAAGGGACAGTCTACTCCAGAATTCTTATTGTTTAAAAAGGTATATAATCCCTTTATGACCCATTCCACAGTTTTGCATAACCAAAAATGATATATTAATATACTTTTTACCTCTGTGATTAAATTGTATCTTCTTAAGACTGCCTCCTTATCTCAGATATTTTGACAGACATGCATTAAATGTGCTTACTCTTAAATAACTCCACATGTTTAAGCATAATGTTATCATATGGCTCACATGAACTAACACCCTCTAGCAGTGAAAAACTGTCAAATGCATTTAGATAAGAGGCAGCCTTCAAGGGCTTAGAAATTAGCATATGAATCTACCTAGGTTAGCTTTCAACTAAGAATACCAAGAGAACAAAGCAAATTTGATGAAAAAAGTAATTGGAAAGTTGTTAATAATTGCATGCCCTCTATGAATCATGAAAGTTTAATTCTGACTAAACTGTCTCTTTAATGTCCGGGTGCAGCCATTTCTATACAAGTCTCAGCGTTTCATACATTTGTTCTCTTGTAGGTTTTCCTATCTCAAACACCCAGTTTAAATTTAAATTAAAAAAATTAAATATTTGGGAGCGAATTGCAGGTGTTACTCCCAAGCGTGTTAAAAGTTTATTTTTTTGTTTCTTATAATCTTGAGCTTAACTGTGAGACAAATTCTCATATGCTTCCTAGGCATCTCTGCCCACTGTCCAGGTGGCCACCTCTGACAGCAATCCTCTCAAAATCTGTGAGGTAAGCCTCAATATCATCTGTCTCTGACAACTTATGCAGTAAGTCATTTGCTCAGATATAGCTCCCCCTATCCACAGTGGGGGTAGCTGCAGATGACTGTACTTGCTGCGATACATTAACAAGTGTAGCTCTATCCGCTCGCTGGGCATCCATCATGCTGCATACTTGTGCCGTCAGCAAGCGATTTGTCTCCTGCTTTATAGCAGTAGCTTGCACCAAAGCTTTCACCAGCTCCTCCATTTTGTAAAACTTCTCCTCTTAGAAGTAACAGGTAACACCAAGGCTGGTATATGTCCTAAAGGCACAGTGTCACTTTTGTTTCTAACAGTTTATAGCATTTTTTCTTCTTAGTGCAGCTTGCAGAAGACCACATTTGTGCTATGCCCACATTCACCACAAAGAATAGAAATAGAACGGTCCTCTAGGGTATGAATGACACAGCCTTGATAAATTTAAACAGTCAGTTTTATTTTCACTGTGGAAGTGTAGTTTGATCTCTTACTAACAAATGGCTAGATTACGAGTTGTGCGTTAATGTAAAAAAGCAGCGTTAACAGGTCCTAATGCTGCTTTTTTACGCCCGCTGCTATTACGAATCTTACAGGTATAGGTGTACCACACACATTTTTGGCCTTACTGCAAATCAACTTACGTAAATTTCGTAAAGGCTTTTTTCTATGGGACTTCCATAGCGCCGGTATTACGAGTTTGTCCTGGGAGGCCAAAAAGTGAGCGGTACACCCTCTACCGCCAAGATTCCTAACGCATTTTAAAGTCAGTAGTTATGAGTTTTACGCTACAAAGCTGTAGCATAAAACTCATAACTAAAAAGTACACTAAACACCCATAAACTATCTATTAACCCCTCCTACACTATAATAATAACATTTTTTAACCCCTAATGCCACTCCGGACATCCCCGCCACTATAATAAACATATTAACCCCTAAACCGCCACACTCCCGCCTCGCAAACATTAGTTAAATATTAATAACCCCTAATCTGCTGTCCCTAACATCGCCTCCACCTACCTACATTTACTAACCCCTAATCTGCCGCCCCTGTCGCTGCCACTATACGAAAGTTATTAACCCCTAACCCTAAGTCTAACCCTAACCCTAAACCCCCTAACATAAATATAATTAAAATAAATCTAAATAAAACCTACTATTATTACCTAAATTATTCCTATTTAAAACTAAATACTTACCTGTAAAATAAACCCTAAGCTAGCTACAATATAACTAATAGTTACATTGTATCTAGCTTAGGGTTTATTTTTATTTTACAGGCAAGTTTGTATTTATTTTAACTAGGTAGAATAGTTATTAAATAGTTATTAACTATTTAATATCTACCTAGCTAAAATAAATACAAATTTACCTGTAAAATAAAACCTAACCTAAGTTACACTAACACCTAACACTACACTACAATTAAATAACTTACCTAAATTAAATACAATTAAATAAATGAAATACAATTATCTAAATTACAAAAAAAAACAACACTAAATCGCAGAAAATAAAAAACAAATTACAAGATATTTAAACTAATTACACCTAATCTTAGAGCCCTATCAAAATAATCCCCCCCCAAAAAAAGCAAACAAAACCTAGCCTAAACTAAACTGCCAATGGCCCTTAAAAGGACCTTTTGTTGGGCATTGCCCCAAAGAAATCAGCTCTTTTACCTGTAAAAAAAATACAAACAACCCCCCAACAGTAAAACCCACCACCCACACAACCAAACCCCCCAAATAAAATCCTAACTAAAAAACCTAAGCTCCCCATTGCCCTGAAAAGGGCATTTGTATGGGCATTGCCCTTAAAAGTGCATTTAGCTCTTTTTCCACCCAAACCCTAAGATAAAAATAAACGACCCAATAAACCCTTAAAAAAACCTAACACTAACCCCCGAAGATCCACTTACAGTTTTTGAAGACCCGACATCCATCCTCAACGAAGCGGCAGAAGCCTTCATCCAAGCGGGCAGAAGTCCTCAACGAAGCCGGGAGAAGTCTTCATCCAAGCGGCAAGAAGTGGTCCTCCAGATGGGCAAAAGTCTTTATCCAGATGGCATCTTCTATCTTCATCCATCCGGTGCGGAGTGGCTCCATCTTCAAGACATCCGGCGTGGAGTATTCTCTTCTTCCAATGGCGACTGAAGAATAGTGATGTCGCGAACCTAAAAATTTTGGTTCGCGAATGGCGGACTCAAACTTCCGCAACTGTTCGCGAACCGGCAAACCGGGCGAACCGCCATTGACTTCGACTTCAATAGGCAGGCGAACTTTAAAACCAACAGGGACTCTTTCTGGCCACAATAGTGATGGAAAAGTTGTTTCAAGGGGACTAACACCTGGACTGTGGCATGCCGGAGGGGGATCCATGGCAAAACTCCCACGGAAAATTACATAGTTGATGCAGAGTCTGGTTTTAAGCCATAAAGGGCACAAATCACCTAACATTCCTAAATTGTTTGGAATATCGTGCTGTAAAACATCAGGTATGATGTTGTATCGATCAGGTAGTGTAAGGGTTACGCCCGCTTCACAGTGACAGACCAAACTCCCCGTTTAACGCACTGCAAACAACCGCAAACAGTCCATTTGCACAACCACAAGATAGATAGATTTGAAAGATAGATACATAGATTACATAGATCAATAGATGCAATATACATTTGATAGATACGATTGATAGTTAGATAGATTTGATAGATAAATAGATAGATTTGATAGATATATAATTTTCCAGGCAGAGAATTACAAGACGTGCGGTCTGGGACCCATGGTAAGGTTCCCAGATGCAGTTGCGGCGCCAGGGGATGAGTATATGGCAGGGATTTTAGGAACCGGGAGATGGAAAAAGATGCTTGGTCGGTCCTCCTACTTCAAATTTGAGGCACTGCACGTGCAATCTACTGTGGCACCAGATATGAGTGGTGTTTTAAGTAGTACTATTCTGATCAGTTTAATACCTGTTACTCCCCCTATCGGGGGAGGTGTATATGGCATGGATTTTCGGAACCGAGAGATGGAAAAAGATGCTTGGTCGGTCCTCCTACTTCAAATTTGGGGCACTGCGCGTGCAATCGTGGCCGGACTTTTAGCCGACGGACATTTGTCCGACGGACATTTGGCCGAAACACAAGTGGCTGTCACAAAACAGTCCGGCCACGAGATACATAGATTTGATAGATAAATACATAGACTACATAGATCAATAGATGCAATATACATTTGATAGATACGATTAATAGTTAGATAGATTTGATAGATAAATAGATAGATTTGATAAATATATAATTTCCCAGACAGAGAATTACAAGATGTGCGGTCTGAGACCCATGGTAAGGTTCCCAGAGGCAGTTGCGGTGCCAGGGGACGTGCTTGGTGCTTGGTCGGTCCTCCTACTTCAAATTTGGGGCACTGCTCGTGCAATCGTGGCCGGACTTTTAACCAACGGACATTTGTCCAACAGACATTTGGCCGAAACACCAGTGGCCGTCACAAAATAGTCCGGCCACGAGATAGATAGATTTGATAGATAGATAGATACATAGATTACATAGATCAATAGATGCAATATATATTTGATAGATACGATTGATAGTTAGATAGATTTGATAGATAAATAGATAGATTTGATAAATATATAATTTCACAGACAGAGAATTACAAGACGTGCGGTCTGTGACCCATGGTAAGGTTCCCAGAGGCAGTTGCTGCGCCAGGGGACGTGTATATGTCATGGATTTTAGGAACCTGGAGATGGAAAAAGATGCCAGGTCGGTCCTCCTACTTCAAATTTGGGGCACTGCGCATGCAATCTACTGTGGCACCAGATAATAGTGGTGTGTTAAGTAGTACTATTCTGATCAGTTTAATACCTGTTACTCCCCCTATCGGGGGAAGTGTATATGGCATGGATTTTAGGAACCAGGACATGGAAAAAGATGCTTGGTCGGTCCTCCTACTTCAAATTTGGGGCACTGCGCGTGCAATCTACTGTGGCACCAGATATGAGTGGTGTGTTAAGTAGTACAATTCTGATCAGTTTAATACCTGTTACTCCCCCTATCGGGGGAGTTGTATTTGGCATGGATTTTAGGAACCGGGACATGGAAAAAGATGCTTGGTCGGTCCTCCTGCTTGAAATTTGGGGCACTGCGTGTGCAAACGTGGCCAGACTTTTAGCCGACGGACATTTGGCCGACGGACATTTGGCCGAAACACAAGTGGCTGTCACAAAACCGTCCGGCCACAAGATAGATAGATTTGATAGATAGATACATAGATTACATAGATCAATAGATGCAATATACATTTGATAGATAGATTGATAGTTAGATAGATTTGATAGATAAATAGATAGATTTGATAGATATATAATTTAACAGACAGAGAATTACAAGACGTGCGGTCTGGGACCCATGGTAAGGTTACTTCCTTTTGCACAATCGAGTACAGGTTGGGGATTGCATTTTGTGCAAAGAAATTGTGGCTGGGTACCTTCCACTGCGGTGTCCCCTATCAGGGGATGTGTATATCAGGGGATGGGTCCCAGACCGCACGTATTGTAATTCTCTGTCTGGGAATTTATATATCTATCAAATCTATCTATTTATCTATCAAATCTATCTAACTATCAATCGTATCTATCAAATGTATATTGCATCTATTGATCTATGTAATCTATGTATCTATCTATCAAATCTATCTATCTCGTGGCCGGACTTTTAGCCGACGGACATTTGGCCAAAACACAAGTGGCTGTCACAAAACCGTCCGGCCACGAGATAGATAGATTTGATAGATAGATACATAGATTACATAGATCAATAGATGCAATATACATTTGATAGATACGATTGATAGTTAGATAGATTTGATAGATAAATAGATAGATTTGATAGATATATAAATTCCCAGACAGAGAATTACAATACGTGCGGTCTGGGACCCATGGTAAGGTTACTTCCTTTTGCACAATCGAGTAAAGGTTGGGGATTGCCTTTTGTGCAAAGAAATTTCAGACGGGTACCTTCCACTGCGTTGTCCCCTATCAGGGGATGTGTATATGGCATAGATTTTAGGAACCGGGAGATGGAAAAAGATGCTTGGTCGGTCCTCCTACTTCAAATTTGGGGCACTGCGTGTGCAATCTAATGTGCCACCAGATAGGAGTGGTGTGTTAAGTAGTACTATTGCTATCAGTTTAATCCTGTTAAGTGTCTTTTTTTTTTGTCCTTGAAGCCACAGTGCAGCACCAGAGGCCAGAAAAATTTGGCATGTACACATGCCTGAAAAAGTAGGTATTGTTGCAGCTGCTGCTGTAGCAGCGGCTAGAAAAATTGATGTTTGTTTCCCAGGCAGAAAGTGCCCTAAAACATTGCGGTTTGAACCCTAGGTGGTGGCGGATAAGTCACGCAAGTCATCCGGCATTTGAAGATAAAATACAGCAGCGTGTGGACCATTTTTAGCCCAAGGCAGCTCATGTCATCAGGCCTTTTTTACTCGAATGTATCGCCCAATGTCAGTCCCTTCGGGATCCATCCCTCATTCATCTTAATAAAGGTGAGGTAATCTAGACTTTTTTGACCTAGGCGACTTCTCTTCTCAGTGACAATACCTCCTGCTGCACAGAAGGTCCTTTCTGACAGGACACTTGAAGCGGGGCAGGCCAGAAGTTCTATGGCAAATTGGGATAACTCAGGCAACAGGTCAAGCCTGCACACCCAGTAATCAAGGGATTCATCGCTCCTCAGAGTGTCGAGATCTGCAGTTAAGGTGAGGTAGTCTGCTACCTGTCGGTCGAGTCATTCTCTGAGGGTGGACCCCGAAGGGCTGTGGCGATGCATAGGAGTTAAAAAGCTCCGCACGTCCTCCATCAACAACACGTCTGTAAAGCGTCCTGTCCTTGCCGGCGTGGTCGTGGGAGGAGGAGGATTACTTTCACCTCTTCCCCTGTTAGATTCATGTTGTGCTGTCACATCACCCTTATACGCAGTGTAAAGCATACTTTTTAATTTATTTTGGAAATGCTGCATCCTTTCCGACTTGTTGTAATTCGGTAACATTTCTGGCACTTTATGCTTATACCGGGGGTCTAGTAGCGTGGACACCCAGTACAGGTCGTTCTCCTTCAGCTTTTTTATACGAGGGTCCCTCAACAGGCACGACAGCATGAAAGACCCCATTTGCACAAGGTTGGATGCCGAGCTAGTCATGTCCCGTTCCTCGTCCTCAGTGATGTCACTGAAGGTATCTTCTTCCCCTCAGCCATGTACAACACCATGGGTACCAGATAGGTGACAACGACCACCCTGGGATGCCTGTTGTGGTTGGTCTTCCTCCTCCTCCTCAAAGCCACATTCCTCCTCTGACTCCTCTTCCTCACAATTCTCTTCCAGCGTTGCCGCAGGTCCAGCAAGCGATGCTGATAAGGCAGTTTCTGGTGGTGATGGTGACCACAACTCTTCCACTTCCTCTTCACTCTCATCTACGGCTTGATCCAGCACTCTTCGCAGGGCACGCTCCAGGAAGAAAACAAATGGTATGATGTCACTGATGGTGCCTTCAGTGCGACTGACTAGGTTTGTCACCTCCTCAAAAGGACGCATGAGCCTACAGGCATTGCGCATGAGCACCCAGTAACGTGGCAAAAAAAATCCCAGCTCCGCAGAGGCTGTCCTAGCACCCCGGTCATAAAAATACTCGTTAACGGCTTTTTCTTGTTGGAGCAGGCGGTCGAACATTACGAGTGTTGAATTTCAACGTGTCGGGCTGTCGCAAATCAAGCGCCTCACTGGCATGTTGTTTCGCCGCTGGATATCGGAAATGTGCGCCATGGCCGTGTAGGAATGCCTCAAATGGCCACACACCTTCCTGGCCTGCTTCAGGACATCCTGTAAGCCTGGGTACTTATGCACAAAGCGTTGTACGATCAGATTACACACATGTGTCATGCACGGCCCATGTGTCAACTTGCCCAATTTCAATGCCGTCACCAAATTACTTCCGTTGTCAGAAACCACTTTGCCGATCTGCAGTTGGTGTGGAGTCAGCCACTGATCCACCTGTGCATTCAGGGCGGATAGAAGTGCTGGTCCGGTGTGACTCTCTGCTTTCAGGCAAGTCAACACCAAGACGGCGTGACACTGCCGTATCCGGGATGTGGAATAGTACCTGCGGAGCTTGGGGGGTGCCGTTGATGTGGAGCAAGACGCAGCAGCAGAAGAGGACTCAGCCGAGGAGGTTATGGAAGAGGATGGAGTAGGAAGAGTAGAGGAGGTGGCAGCAGGCCTGCCTTCAAGTCGTGGTGGTGCCACCAACTCCTCCTCTGCAGAGCCACGCATTCCATGCTTGGCAGCCGTCAGCAGGTTTACCCAATGCGCAGTGTAGGTGATATACCTGCCCTGACCATGCTTTGCAGACCAGCTATCAGTGGTCATATGGACCCTTGCCCCAACACTGTGTGCCAGACATGCCATTACTTCCTTTCGCACAATCGAGTACAGGTTGGGGATTGCCTTTTGTGAAAAGAAATTTCGGCTGGGTACCTTCCACTGCAGTGTCCCAATAGCTACAAATTTTTTGAACGCCTCAGACTCCACCAGCTTGTATGGTAAAAGCTGGCGGGCTAAGAGTTCAGACAAGCCAGCTGTCAGACGCCGGGCAAGGGGGTGACTTTGTGACATTGGCTTCTTACGCTCAAACATGTCCTTGACAGACACCTGACTGAGGGCAGATGAGCTGGAACTGCTCCAGAAGAGAGACGGAGTGGCGGATGGTTGAGAGGGGGCAAGGAGGACAGCAGTGGTTGACGTGGCTGAAGATGCTGGACCAGGAGGAGGATGGTGGCTTTGAGTTTGTGTGCTGCTTCTACTCATGTGTTGATCCCATAGGCGTTTGTGATGTGCGATCATGTGCCTTCGCAAAGCAGTTGTACCTAGGTGGGTGTTGCACTTCCCATGACTCAGTTTCTTTTGGCACAGGTTGCAAATGGCATCGCTGTTGTCAGAGGCAGACACACAAAAAAAATGCCACACTGCTGAGCTCTGCGATGACGGCATTCTGGTGGTGGCAACAGCATGCGTTGATTGGCGTGCTGTCTGGCTGACCCCGGGTGCAGATGCATGCTGTCTGACTGTGCCACTAGCTCCTTGCGATGACCTCCCCCTGCTTCCAACTCGCCTCCTCCTCTCTGTCTCCCCATCTCAACTTTCCCCCTGTTCTTCTTCTCTTCTAACGGGCACCCACGTGACATCCACGGATGCATCGTCATCATCAACCGCTTCACTTGTATCTGACAAATCAACAAAGGAAGCAGCAGCGGGTACAACATCATCATCATCACACCGTACGTCCATTTCTGTAATGCTGCCTGACTGAGACATATCACTGTTATCTACATCCTCTGTCATTGATGGTTGTGCATCACTCATTTCTTCCAACTGATGTGTAAAAAACTCCTCTGACACATCAAGTGAAGCAGCTGTGGTGCTAGTTTTGGTGGTGGCGGCAAGAGAGGTGCCCGAAGATAAGCTGGAGGAGGATGGTGCGTCAAGGTTTGGAGCGGAAGCTATAGAAGATTGGGTGTCCTGTGTTAAAAAGTCAACTATGTCCTCCTCAGAACTTTTCGAGTTCATGGGACGTGGCCTCTGAACACTGGGCATTATTCTATGGCCAAAGGGAATCACAGCACCACGACCACGACAGCACATGCGGGGTGGCCTGCCATTTTTTTTTTAAATGTACACTTACACTACTATTAAACAAGATATGAGTGGTGGCACTGGGCAAGTGGGCCCAGTATACGCTATGAGCCTGGCACAGACGCTGGCAGGCAGGCAACTGCAATTAGATTACACAAGCAGACTGATGTTTCACAGTCAAAAAACTTTTTTTTAAAAAATTTACACTACAGTTACAACAGATATGAGTGGTGGCACTTAGCAAGTGGGCCTGGCACACACACTGGCAGGCAGGCAACTGCAATAAGATTTCACTAGCAGACTCATGTTTCACAGTCAAAAAAGTTTTTTAAAAAAAAATTTACAAAACTGTTACAACAGATATGAGTGGTGGCACTAGTTGGCAAGTGGGCCTGGCACACACGCTGGCAGGCAGGCAACTGCAATTACATTACACTAGCAGACTGATGTTTCACAGTCAAAAAAGTTTTTTTTTTAAATATTTACACTACTGTTACAACAGATATGAGTGGTGGCACTAGTTGGCAAGTGGGCCTGGCACACACGCTGGCAGACAGGACACTGCAATTAAATTACACTAGCAGACTGATGTTTCACAGTCAAAAAAGTTTTTTTTACAAAATTTAAACTACTGTTACAACAGATATGAGTGGTGGCACTTAGCAAGTGGGCCTGGCACACACACTGGCAGGCAGGCATCTGCAATTAGATTATACTAGCAGACTGATGTTTCACAGTCAAAAAAGTTTTTTTTTTTTTAATTTACACTACTGTTACACCAGATATGAGTGGTGGCACTGGGCAAGTGGGCACAGTATACGCTGTGAGCCTGGCACATACACTGGCAGGCAGGCAACTGCAATTAGATTACACTAGCAGACTGATGTTTCACAGTCTAAAAAGTTTTTTTTTTTTTAAATTACACTACTGTTACAACAGATATGAGTGGTGGCACTAGTTGGCAAGTGGGCCTGGCACAAACGCTGGCAGGCAGGACACTGCAATTAAATTACACTAGCAGACTGATGTTTCACAGTCAAAAAAGTTTTTTTTTACAAAATTTACACTACTGTTACAACAGATATGAGTGGTGGCACTTAGCAAGTGGGCCTGGCACACACACTGGCAGGCAGGCAACTGCAATTAGATTATACTAGCAGACTGATTTTTCACAGTCAAAATTTTTTTTTTTTTAAATTTACACTACTGTTACACCATATATGAGTGGTGGCACTGGGCAAGTGGGCACAGTATACGCTGTGAGCCTGGCACATACACTGGCAGGCAGGCAACTGCAATTAGATTACACTAGCAGACTGATGTTTCACAGTCTAAAAAGTTTTTTGTTTTTTTTTAAATTACACTACTGTTACAACAGATATGAGTGGTGGCACTTAGGAAGTGGGCCTGGCACACACACTGGCAGGCAGGCAACTGCAATTAGATTACACTAGCAGACTGATGTTTCACAGTCAAAAAAGTTTTTTTTACAAAATTTACACTACTGTTACAACAGATATGAGTTGTGGCACTAGTTGGCAAGTGGGCCTGGCACACACACTGGCAGGCAGGCAACTGCAATTAGATTACACTAGCAGACTAATGTTTCACAGTCAAAAAAGATTTTTTAAAAAAAATTTACAATACTGTTACAACAGATATGAGTGGTGGCACTAGTTGGCAAGTGGGCCTGTCACACACGCTGGCAGGCAGGCAACTGCAATTACATTACACTAGCAGACTGATGTTTCACAGTCAAAAAAGTTTTTTTTTAAATATTTACACTACTGTTAAAACAGATATGAGTGGTGGAACTAGTTGGCAAGTGGGCCTGGCACACACGCTGGCAGGCAGGACACTGCAATTAAATTACACTAGCAGACTGATGTTTCACAGTCAAAAAAGTTTTTTTTACAAAATTTACACTACTGTTACAACAGATATGAGTGGTGGCACTTAGCAAGTGGGCCTGGCACACACACTGGCAGGCAGGCAACTGCAATTAGATTATACTAGCAGACTGATGTTTCACAGTCAAAAAAGTTTTTTTTTTTTAAATTTACACTACTGTTACACCAGATATGAGTGGTGGCACTGGGCAAGTGGGCACAGTATACGCTGTGAGCCTGGCACATACACTGGCAGGCAGGCAACTGCAATTAGATTACACTAGCAGACTGATGTTTCACAGTCTAAAAAGTTTTTTTTTTTTTTAAATTACACTACTGTTACAACAGATATGAGTGGTGGCACTAGTTGGCAAGTGGGCCTGGCACAAACGCTGGCAGGCAGGACACTGCAATTAAATTACACTAGCAGACTGATGTTTCACAGTCAAAAAAGTTTTTTTTTACAAAATTTACACTAGTGTTACAACAGATATGAGTGGTGGCACTTAGCAAGTGGGCCTGGCACACACACTGGCAGGCAGGCAACTGCAATTAAATTACACTAGCAGACTGATGTTTCACAGTCAAAAAAGTTTTTTTTACAAAATTTACACTACTGTTACAACAGATATGAGTGGTGGCACTTAGCAAGTGGGCCTGGCACACACACTGGCAGGCAGGCAACTGCAATTAGATTATACTAGCAGACTGATGTTTCACAGTCAAAAAAGTTTTTTTTTTTAAATTTACACTACTGTTACACCAGATATGAGTGGTGGCACTGGGCAAGTGGGCACAGTATACGCTGTGAGCCTGGCACATACACTGGCAGGCAGGCAACTGCAATTAGATTACACTAGCAGACTGATGTTTCACAGTCTAAAAAGTTTTTTTTTTTTTTAAATTACACTACTGTTACAACAGATATGAGTGGTGGCACTAGTTGGCAAGTGGGCCTGGCACAAACGCTGGCAGGCAGGACACTGCAATTAAATTACACTAGCAGACTGATGTTTCACAGTCAAAAAAGTTTTTTTTTACAAAATTTACACTACTGTTACAACAGATATGAGTGGTGGCACTTAGCAAGTGGGCCTGGCACACACACTGGCAGGCAGGCAACTGCTATTAGATTACACTAGCAGACTGATGTTTCACAGTCAAAAAAGTTTTTTTTTTTAAATTTACACTACTGTTACACCAGATATGAGTGGTGGCACTTAGCAAGTGGGCCTGGCACACACACTGGCAGGCAGGCAACTGCAATTAGATTATACTAGCAGACTGATGTTTCACAGTCAAAAAAGTTTTTTTTTTTAAATTTACACTACTGTTACACCAGATATGAGTGGTGGCACTGGGCAAGTGGGCGCAGTATACGCTGTGAGCCTGGCACATACACTGGCAGGCAGGCAACAGCAATTAGATTACACTAGCAGACTGATGTTTCACAGTCTAAAAAGTTTTTTTTTTTTTTTAAATTACACTACTGTTACAACAGATATGAGTGGTGGCACTAGTTGGCAAGTGGGCCTGGCACAAACGCTGGCAGGCAGGACACTGCAATTAAATTACACTAGCAGACTGATGTTTCACAGTCAAAAAAGTTTTTTTTTTACAAAATTTACACTACTGTTACAACAGATATGAGTGGTGGCACTTAGCAAGTGGGCCTGGCACACACACTGGCAGGCAGGCAACTGCAATTAGATTATACTAGCAGACTGATGTTTCACAGTCAAAAAATTTTTTTTTTTAAATTTACACTACTGTTACACCAGATATGAGTGGTGGCACTGGGCAAGTGGGCACAGTATACGCTGTGAGCCTGGCACATACACTGGCAGGCAGGCAACTGCAATTAGATTACACTAGCAGACTGATGTTTCACAGTCTAAAAAGTTTTTTTTTTTTTTTTAAATTACACTACTGTTACAACAGATATGAGTGGTGGCACTTAGCAAGTGGGCCTGGCACACACACTGGCAGGCAGGCAACTGCAATTAGATTACACTAGCAGACTGATGTTTCACAGTCAAAAAAGTTTTTTTTTTCAAAATTTACACTACTGTTACAACAGATATGAGTTGTGGCACTAGTTGGCAAGTGGGCCTGGCACACACACTGGCAGGCAGGCAACTGCAATTAGATTACACTAGCAGACTAATGTTTCACAGTCAAAAAAGATTTTTTTTTAAAAATTTACAATACTGTTACAACAGATATGAGTGTTGGCACTAGTTGGCAAGTGGGCCTGGCACACACGCTGGCAGGCAGGGAACTCTTATTATATTACACTAGCAGACTGATGTTTCACAGTCAAAAAAGTTTTTTTTTTTTTTAAATTTACACTACTGTTACACCAGATATGAGTGGTGGCACTTAGCAAGTGGGCGTGGCACACACACTGGCAGGCAGGCAGGTGGCACTGGGCAAGTGGGCACAGTATACGCTGTGAGCCTGGCACATACGGTGGTAGGCAGGCAACTTCAATTAGATTACACTAGCAGACTGATGTTTCACAGTCAAAAAAGTTTTTTTTTTTTAAATTTTCACTACTGTTACAACAGATATGAGTGGTGGCACTTAGCAAGTGGGCGTGGCACACACACTGGCAGGCAGGCAACTGCAATTACATTACACTAGCAGACTGATGTTTCACAGTCAAAAAAGTTTTTTTTTAAAATATTTACACTACTGTTACCACAGATATGAGTGGTGGCACTAGTTGGCAAGTGGTCCTGGCACACACGCTGGCAGGCAGGCAACTGCAATTAGATTACACTAGCAGACTGATGTTTAACAGTCAAAAAAGTTTTTTTTACAAAATTTACACTACTGTTACAACAGATATGAGTGGTGGCACTTAGCAAGTGGGCCTGGCACACACACTGGCAGGCAGGCAACTGCAATTAGATTACACTAGCAGACTGATGTTTCACAGTTAAAAAAGTAATTTACAATACTGTTACAACATATATGAGTGGTGGCACTAGTTGGCAAGTTGGCCTGGCACACACGCTGGCTGGCAGGCAACTGCAATTAGATTACACTAGCAGACTGATGTTTCACATTTAAAAAAGTTTTTTTTTTTTTAAATTTACACTACTGTTACAACAGATATGAGTGGTGGAACCTGGCAGGTGTGCCTGGCACACACGCTAACAGGCAGGCAACTGCAATTAGATTACACTAGCAGACTGATGTTTCACAGTCAAAAAAGTTTTTTTAAAAATTTTTTACAATACTGTTACAACAGATATGAGTGGTGGCACTAGTTTGTAAGTAAGCCTGGCACACACGCTGGCAGGCAGGCAACTGCTATTAGATTACACTAGCGGACTGATGTTTCACAGTCAAAAATGTTTTTTTTACAAAATTTACACTACTGTTACAACAGATATGAGTGGTGGCACTAGTTGGCAAGTGGGCCTGGCACACACTCTGGCAGGCAGGCAACTGCAATTAGATTACACTAGCAGACTGATGTAAATTTTTAAAAAAATTACAATACTGTTACAACAGATATGAGTGGTGGCACTAGCTGGCAAATGGGCCTGGCACACACGCTGGCAGGCAACTGCAATTAGATTACACTAGCGGACTGATGTTTCACAGTCAAAAATGTTTTTTTTACAAAATTTACACTACTGTTACAACAGATATGAGTGGTGGCACTAGTTGGCAAGTGGGCCTGGCACACACTCTGGCAGGCAGGCAACTGCAATTAGATTACACTAGCAGACTGATGTAAATATTTAAAAAATTTACAATACTGTTACAACAGATATGAGTGGTGGCACTAGCTGGCAAATGGGCCTGGCACACACGCTGGCAGGCAACTGCAATTAGATTACACTAGCAGACTGATGTTTCACAGTCAAAAAAGTTTTTTTTTTTTTAAATATTTACACTACTATTACAACAGATATGAGTGGTGGCACTAGTTGGCAAGTTGGCCTGGCATACACGCTGCAATTAGATTACACTAGCAGACTGATGTTTCACAGTCAAAAAAGTTTTTTTTTACAAAATTTACACTACTGTTACAACAGATATGAGTGGTGGCACTTAGCAAGTGGGCCTGGCACACACACTGGCAGGCAGGCAACTGCATTTAGATTACACTAGCAGACTGATGTTTCACAGTCAAAAAAGTTTTTTTAAAATTTTTTTTTACAATACTGTTACAACAGATATGAATGGTGGCACTAGTTGGCAAGTGGGCCTGGTACACACGCTGGCAGGGCAACTGCTATTAGATTACACTAGCAGACTGATGTTTCACAGTCAAAAAAGTTTTTTTTTTAAAAATTTACACTACTGTTAAAACAGATATGAGTGGTGGCACTAGTTGGCAAGTGGGCCTGGCACACACGCTGGCAGGCAGGCAAATGCAATTAGATTACACTAGCAGACTGATATTTCACAGGCAAAAAAGTGTTTTTTTAAATATTTACACTACTGTTACAACAGATATGAGTGGTGGCACTAGTTGGCAAGTGGGCCTGGTACACACGCTGGCAGGCATGCAACTGCAATTAGATTACACTAGCAGACTGATGTTTCACAGTCAAAAAAGTTTTTTTTACAAAATTTACACTACTGTTACAACAGATATGAGTGGTGGCACTTAGCAAGTGGGTCTGGCACACACAATGGCAGGCAGGCAGGCAACTGCAATTAGATTACCCTAGCAGACTGATGTTTCACAGTCAAAAAAGTTTTTTTTTTAAATTTACAATACTGTTACAACAGATATGAGTTGTGGCACTAGTTGGCAAATGGGCCTGGCACACACGCTGGCAGGCAACTGCAATTAGATTACACTAGCAGACTGATGTTTCACAGTCAGAAAAGTTTTTTTTTTACAAAATTTACACTACTGTTACAACAGATATGAGTGGTGGCACTTAGCTAGTGGGCCTGGCACACACTGGCAGGCAGGCAACTGCAATTAGATTACACTAGCAGACTGATGTTTCACAGTCAAAAAAGTTTCTTTTTACAAAATTTACACTACTTTTACAACAGATATGAGTGGTGGCACTTAGCAAGTGGGTCTGGCACACACAATGGCAGGCAGGCAGGCAACTGCAATTAGATTACACTAGCAGACTGATGTTTCACAGTCAAAAAAGTTTTTTTTTAAAATTTACAATACTGCTACAACAGATATGAGTGGTGGCACTAGTTGGCAAATGGGCCTGGCGCACACGCTGGCAGGCAACTGCAATTAGATTACACTAGCAGACTGATGTTTCACAGTCAAAAAGTTGTTTTTTTTACAAAATTTACACTACTGTTACAACAGATATGAGTGGTGGCACTAGTTGGCAAGTGGGCCTGGCACACACGCTGGCAGGCAGGCAACTGCAATTCGATTACACTAGCAGACTGATGTTTCACAGTCAAAAAAGTTTTTTTTTACAAAATTTACACTACTGTTACAACAGATATGAGTGGTGGCACTTAGCAAGTGGGCCTGGCACACACACTGGCAGGCAGGCAACTGCAATTATATTACACTAGCAGACTGATGTTTCACAGTCAAAAAAGTTTTTTTAAATTTTTTTTTACAATACTGTAACAACAGATATGAATGGTGGCACTAGTTGGCAAGTGGGCCTGGCACACACGCTGGCAGGGCAACTGCTATTAGATTACACTAGCAGACTGATGTTTCACAGTCAAAAAAGTTTTTTTTTTAAAATGTACACTACTGTTAAAACAGATATGAGTGGTGGCACTAGTTGGCAAGTGGGCCTGGCACACACGCTGGCAGGCAGGCAACTGCAATTAGATTACACTAGCAGACTGATATTTCACAGTCAAAAAGTTTTTTTAAAAATATTTACACTACTGTTACAACAGATATGAGTGGTGGCACTAGTTGGCAAGTGGGCCTGGCACACATGCTGGCAGGCAGGCAACTGAAATTAGATTACACTAGCAGACTGATGTTTCACAGTCAAAAAAGTTTTTTTTACAAAATTTACACTACTGTTACAAAAGATATGAGTGGTGGCACTTAGCTAGTGGGCCTGGCACACACACTGGCAGGCAGGCAACTGCAATTAGATTACACTTGCAGACTGATGTTTCACAGTCAAAAAAGTTTTTTTTAAAATATTTACACTACTGTTACAACAGATATGAGTGGTGGCACTAGTTGGCAAGTGGGCCTGGCACACACGCTGGCATGCAGGCAACAGCAATTAGATTACACTAGCAGACTGATGTTTCACAGTCAAAAAAGTTTTTTTTACAAAATTTACACTACTGTTACAACAGATGTGAGTGGTGGCACTTAGCAAGTGGGCCTGGCACACACACTGGCAGGCAGGCAACTGCAATTAGATTACACTAGCAGACTGATGTTTCACAGTTAAAAAAGTAATTTACAATACTGTTACAAAAGATATGAGTGGTGGCACTAGTTGGCAAGTTGGCCTGGCACACACGCTGACTGGCAGGCAACTGCAATTAGATTACACTAGCAGACTGATGTTTCACAGTCAAAAAAGTTTTTTTTTTTAAATTTACACTACTGTTACAACAGATATGAGTGGTGGCTCTTAGCAAGTGGGTCTGGCACACACACTGGCAGGCAGGCAGGCAACTGCAATTAGATTACACTAGCAGACTGATGTTTCACAGTCAAAAAAGTTTTTTTTTTAAATTTACAATACTGTTACAACAGATATGAGTGGTGGCACTAGTTGGCAAGTGGCCTGGCACACACGCTGGCATGCAGGCAACTGCAATTAGATTACACTAGCAGACTGATGTTTCACAGTCAAAAAGGTTTTTTTTTTACAAAATTTACACTACTGTTACAACAGATATGAGTGGTGGCACTAGTTGGCAAGTGGGCCTGGCACACACGCTGGCAGGCAGGCAACTGCAATTAGATTACACTAGCAGACTGATGTTTCACAGTCAAAAAAGTTTTTTTAAAATTTTTTTTACAATACTGTAACAACAGATATGAATGGTGGCACTAGTTGGCAAGTGGGCCTGGTACACACGCTGGCAGGGCAACTGCTATTAGATTACACTAGCAGACTAATGTTTCAAAGTCAAAAAAGTTTTTTTTAAAAAAACATAATTTATGCTTACCTGATAAATTCCTTTCTTCTGTAGTGTGATCAGTCCACGGGTCATCATTACTTGTGGGATATTAACTGCTCCCCTACAGGAAGTGCAAGAGGATTCACCCAGCAGAGTTGCTATATAGCTCCTCCCCTCTACGTCACCTCCAGTCATTCGACCAAGGACCAACGAGAAAGGAGAAGCCAAGGGTGTAGTGGTGACTGGAGTATAATTTAAAAAATATTTACCTGCCTTAAAAAACAGGGCGGGCCGTGGACTGATCACACTACAGAAGAAAGGAATTTATCAGGTAAGCATAAATTATGTTTTATTCTGTTAAGTGTGATCAGTCCACGGGTCATCATTACTTGTGGGATACCAATACCAAAGCAAAA